>NC_056740.1:62587564-62704831 GCF_019279795.1 Protopterus annectens | reverse complement strand
TTGGCTAGAGCTGCAACAGTCATCATTGGTACACCACCGCACCCATCTCAGTATGACCGTTACACCACCACACCCATCTCAGTATGACCAGTTTCACCAAGGACATCAAGGTGAAAATGTTCCTTTTTGTGGTCCCAAACTTTTTGACCCAGAACTTGAGAGACATACGAAGAAGATGGAGCAGAATAAGGAAACCTTAAGTATCTCTCCCCACGTCATTCCTTTTCTGAAACTCTGAAGAGTCTGTTTTCTGTGTTTTGATGTGGGCAACAATAGAACAGTGAGAAAACTTGGGCAAAATGCCCAACAACCAAGACTCTCTTTCCCAGAGACGCCATTACTGGGGCTTGTTGTTCTTCAGGCAGTTATGGTTCTCCTACAGCTGACACTTGTAGTCCATAGGGCTTGATGTACTGCCTTCCCTTTGGAGATGGTCAAGGGTAATTTTTCCCTTAATCTGTCAGCATTACTTGTCGTTGTCTAGGGCCTGCAGGATTCCTTTACCTGAAATTCCATCCTGTCTGAGAAGCAGTGAAAGAGGTTGTGCATCTCTTAGGAAAAGTGCCATCCAGCAGGTCCACCAGACCAGAGATGGTCTGGGTATTGCTCTACATGCTTTTGTTGCGAAAAGTGATGGCACCTCAGTCTTGTAGTCTCCTTTCCTTTGTTCACAAAGATCTCTTCTAGTTCCTTCTGTATAAAGTCATGTGCCTTTCAGTTGGAGATGGGGATGTCCTTTTAGACCTCCAGGGCACATAGCTATATGTAAAAAAAAATAAATAAATAAATAAAAAAAAGAGCTCTGACTTGCCCATTTGTCCGAGTCTCCATCTCCAGGGTGTTCACTGAGCACATGTCTTTGCTTTTAACCCAGTTTCTAATTTACCAATTTCATTCACAGGCTGCATCATGTCAGAGAAAAAAAATATCTTCAGAGCCGTTTGTGGCCCTGGCAGATCTGATTTCCTCTATTGCTAAATCACCTGATGGGAGAAACCAGTCTTCCTGTAACCAGTGAAGAATTGGTTCTTCTGTCCATTATGCAGGTCTCAGCTGCACATTCACTTCATACAATTTGTCACTTGGTTTCTTCACTTCATAGTTGTTAGCAACCTGGACTTTTCAAGAAAAGTGATTTTCTTTTGCTGGGCTTAGAGGAAAAAGTGTTTGCACAAGCGTTTATAGGGTTTTATATAGACAATTTGACATATTTTTCTGTTTGGGCTGAAGCTAAGGAGTTGGACTCCTGTTGTAAAGTACACAGTGACCATATTTAATTTTCACCATGGTCAGTTGTTTTTTTTCCTACTTTGCTATACTATGCAGAAATTGCTAAGTAATTACTAACTAAAGCAGATAAACACAAAAGCCAGAAGAAGTAGCTGAATTGAACCCACTCAAAGTATTGCAGACTGCAAATCACCACACAGTTGTAGAATGCAGAATCCACTTTAACTTCAGACAGGGTCTGATGAAGTCTAGATCTTTCTGGATGAAAGTGCTCATCCTTGGATTTTTTTGTCTGAAGTTAAAGTGGATTCTGCATGCTACAACTGTGTGGTGATTTGCAGCCTGCAATACTTTAAGTGGGTTCAATTCAGCTACTACTTCTGGCTTTTGTGTTTATCTGCTTCGGTTTGTGCTTTGTGAATTTTTTAATTACTGGCTAAGCCTACAATTAATCCTGTTTGTTTCCCAGGATAGACATAAGACTAACATAAATAAAGCCCTTAAAGCTTCAAAAGCCTTTCTGAAAGGTACTTTCCTTTTGAGGCCGCTATTGGTTGACCTATTATCTCCTTGGAAAAGCTAACCCAAGCTCCCATTGAGCCAGCACTTATGGATGAACTAAAATACCAATCTTGGAGAAGTATTTTCTTAGTGGCTATCACTTTGTTCAAGAGAAATTGAAGTTTATTTTTCAGGTAGAATAGATTTTTGCTCAGGATTAATCTTTTCATCTCTAAAAGTGCCACAAAGTGCAATTTGACCAAGGGTGTTTATTTACATGTTTTCTTTCCTCAGTATTCCAACTAGTATTCAAACAGTAGAGAGCAGGTGAAGTACTGTTTGGGCAGAACCAAGTCCTTTAGGAAGCATGACCAACTTTTTGTTTCTTCAGTCCCCAACTTTATGGGATAAAGGGTTCCTAAAGTTGCCCTTGTGACCTTCCTCAATGCATTTAAAATTGTTACGTCTTGCATGACAAATCTTTACTTGAAGTCCAAAGGCATAATCTGCAAGGCCCTTAGTAGTCACCACAGCTTTCATCAAAAATGCTGCTTACGGATGACATTTGTGATTTGGCTACCTGGTTGTCTTTGAACACCTTTGCAAAACTTTTTGCTGAGGCATTTTTTGTCTCCGTGCTGGCAAGCCATCTGCTGTTTTGGGTCATTCATTCCCTGGAGTGTGAAAAATAGTTGCAGAGGAAATAAAGGCATCCCATCATGGCCTTTTTAAGGCTGTAACCTTCGCTAGCCATCAGGTTTCATGAGCTCTGCAAATGTTGCTCACATGAGGACAGATGCACACTAGCACACATGCTGAACACCCTGCATAAGAACACATGCCTATACAAGCTTGTTAGGCTCATGCTACTGGTTGTACACCCATATTCTTGTCTGTGTTTCCATGTGGCAAATCAGAGCCATCTCCTGCTCCTAGGGATGAGTGAGCTGACATAACCACTCACTCCAAATATCCCTTGCTTAGCTGCTCCAAAATTTATGCTGCTAATCAGACTCTGGTTATGTGGGTCAAAATCAGGGGCTTTATCAATCTGTGCCATAGGGATAGGCCTTTGGACCTCCTTTTTGTACCCTTTTTGCTTTACGCTTTTGAGACTTAAAAGCAGAATGCTTTTATTTCATAGGTTCATAAGTGAGCATTGAAATATTTGGCTGCTTTTATGAATGAGCTGAAATACACCAATCCCAGGAGTGAAGTTTTTATTGCTTATGAACTAGTAAATTTGAAAACTAGTGAAGATTGGCCTTCTGATCTGATGTCAATTTTCATTTTACCCTCAACCGCATAGGGTTTCGATCTAATCCTTTGGATCAGACTCTGCCACTGCAAAAGCTTGTGTCAACCAAAAAGGTCTCGAGCTCCCTACCCTATCCACAGTGCAGCTCTCCTAATCTCCTTGGATCTCATTTGCCACTTTGCGAAGATGTGGTCATTCCTTACAGTTCTTGGGCAGTACGGATTTTTTTCTACAGTTTATATTGCTGCCTCTTCCTAGTTTAGTCATATGTTTGCCCTGTTGTCTCCTTTTAAGCTGATTTCTCTTCTCCAATCCTTTCCCCAGACTTTGCTGTTTCCCCACCCCTTTTCCTGCTGTCTCTTTCACTATTATATATAAAAAAAAAAAAATTAGTATGTGTTTTTCTTTAATTAGAATAGGAAGTGTTTGTTGTCGTTGTCATCATTGTTGTTGTTTTCTTGGCCTGGATAGTTGTGCTCTGTCTCATATTATGGCATAAAAAGCGCACAGGCTGGCTGGCTTCAAAAAAATGTTCCAAGTATGGTCAGAAAATCCCGTTAAGTAACTTGCACAGTACGTGTCTACTGCCTTGGTCTGGCCCATCTTTAGGAGGACATTTGTAAGGCATTTAACCATAGCGCTCTAGTTGAGAGGAAGAATACATTGATTTTGAAAGGCATGTTGCCCTCCTTGTTTGGGGAGGCCATTTCTGGCGCAGACAAAAATAAACCAGATTCTTCCTCTAAATCTGGAGACTCCAGCCCAGCTTCCTGCCTGTCCTCCAGAGGTTCGGACAGAGGAAGGATAAACCAGATTCTTCCTCTAAATCTGGAGACTCCAGCCCAGCTTCCTGCCTGTCCTCCAGAGGTTCGGACAGAGGAAGGAAGTTGCCTTCGTCTGCTCCTAAAATTTCGGCAGAGCCAACTGCAAAACTTGCTAAACACTCCGATCCAAAGGAAGTTTCTTTGTATCCCACTATTTTGAGGGCTCCTCTGTCGGATTTGAATCTCTCTGCATCCAAGGATAGACTGGATCAGTCACTGCTGGGTCTAATGGGAAGTCCATTTTATGCCAGTTTTGCCCAGGACTCTACTTCCCCCTCCATAGATCCGGTACCATCCAAGGTCCCATCACCATTCTTGGAGAGACCAAAGTCACCATCTGCATTCTCAATTCATTCCACTAGAAGCCTTACAGAAGATGATGTGGAAAGGATGATCACGAAGATCTTCTGGGAGCAAGGTTCAGGAGTTCCAAAGTTCATCTCTGCTTCATTTTCCACCTCTGTTTCCCCTGGAAGTTTTGGAGTTGTCAGATCCGATTTGCCCAGTTCTGTAGACGCTGGAGCCAAGGATAATTCCTTCCTCAGCTCTAACTCCTGCTCTGAGTTCCTCGACTCAGTCTGAGCCAGGGACCTCTCGATGTAATGGCAGCCTCTTTGGATCCGAGAGGGTGGGTTTAGCACTGAAGTTCTTGGACCCCCCCCCCCAATCTTGGGAGTTTTGACCTGAGTCAGTGTGGCCCCAACTTTGGCTTCAAGACTGCTGTCATCTGAATTTGAGGGGACAGACTCCAGGACACTGTCTTTCGGGTCAGGGTGCCATCATTTCTCAGGAGCAGTCAGCTTTCGAGGCTCTGACCTTACCCCAAGTGTCTTGACCAGACCTCCTACAGGGACAGTGGGTCCATAAGCCCCAGGCTTACCAACCAGGGTTCCCTCTCTTCTTTTGATGCCTCCCAGAACCCCCCATGGAGGAGGTTCCTAAGAAGAGGAGGTGCAAGGGGAAGCATCTGGGCTCCATGGAGGAGTCCGTCCACAGACTCCGACATCGAAATTGAGGGATCCCCCTCTGTCACCCCCTGGTGATTTCTTCAGGGAACATCCTTGAAATCTTGAAGCAGAGAGGTGGTTAGGAGTCCAGCAGTCCCTCATCTGAGGGGTCCATCTACCTGGCGACATTTGGATCCCATACGTCTACCTCCAGGGTGTCCATGCCTGCTGACAAACTCATTGAATTGATTTCTTGGCAGGTGTGGAAAGCTCAAGACTCCATCAAACCAATCCCTTGAGACCAAACAAGATTATCTCTGTACTGGAGGATAAGAAATTCTGGTTGAATGGTGTTCCTGTAGATGCCATGGTCGTGGCTGCGGCCACGAAGAAAAAACAACTTCTGTCCATCCTACTAACAGTTATTCCAGGATAATGGATAGATGTGGGAAGAATGTCTTCTTTTCAGCAACCTTCACCTTGAGGTCCCTGAATTACTTGTCCCATTTTACCAGATTACAGAGTGATCCGATCAAGGAGCTGTCCGATATTCTCTCAGGAGCTGTGTCTGAAGAGGTACAGGATTCAGTCACCTCTCGGCTGGTCCCCCTGTATACTATTGCAAACTCCTCCATGAGGCTGATCTCACATGCAGCCAAAGGGAGAAGTAGAGGAGTGGATTCCTACATCTCTGAGGAGACTCACCTGGATGCTCCTCTGACTTTACAGGGTCTTTCAAGTCTTAGTTTGTCAATGCTTTGTTTGACGGCACTTCCCTTTTGATCCAAAAGTCAAAGAAATGCTATTCAGCTGCAAGATGGATGGAAAGACCATTTCTGCTGTGGGCATTTATTACTGGAAGAATCGGGGGAACAGTGGAAAGATGTGCTTCAAAAAAATCACAAAGGGCCTTTTCCTCATGCACGAGGAGAAAGTTTCCCCAGAGGCAGAGGGGAGAACAGTGATGGAAGACACCACCCTTGCAGCAGAGGGGCTGTGCATCATCAAAGATCCAGAGATACCTTCTTTGGCAAACCCTGTTAACGTTCATGAAAGGAGGCCCAATTGCTCTTCTCTGAAGGCAATCCGGGGATCTGCTATCCCTCTACCAGAGAGTCTGGCTAAAAATAAATGATAGGGTGCAGAGGATCATATCCTGAGGATAACTCCTACCCTTTTCCCGTCCACCTTCCCAAGCAAAAAACTTCCCAATGTTCCATCCAGTCACTGGAAGCTTGCAGCCATTCAGTTGTTAGACAAAATAGGCATCCAAGGAGTTCCCCCAGAAAAGAGAGGATCCGGAACTTACTTGAGGTTCTTTTTTGGTACCAAAAAAAAAAAAATGTGACTGGAGGCCTATTTTGGATCTCGGCAAATTGAGCAAATAAGTTCAGAGCAAGTTCCTGATGGTCACAGTTCAGTCCATTCTTCTGTTCTTGGAAAAGGACAACTGGATGTGCTCTATAGACCTTCAGGGTGCGTGCTACCACATAAAAGATGGTGCTCCAGAAGGCATTTATGCTTCCAGCTGGGAGCCAGTCACTCAGTTCAAAGTACTGCCATTTCGTCTTACAACAGCCCCCAGTGTGTTCACCAAATGTATGGCAGTAGTGGCAGCTCACTTGAGACAGCAAGTATTCCGGGTGTTTCCATAGTTCGACAGGCTCATCTCTGCCCCTACCAGCCATCTACTTCTTAGAAGCAAGAGATGTGGTTATTCAGACATGTTCCTTGTTTGGTATTATAATAAACTATGAAAAGTTGCATCTAGGTCACATTCAAGAACTAGAATTCATAGGAGCGATCTTTAAACACAGTCAGAATGATAAACATGTCTTCCATCCTCAGAAGAAGTGATAACCGTAAATGATCGGGTCAAGAAGCTTCTACACAAGATTATCTCCTTGAATGGTATGAAGTCTTGGGTTCAATTGTAGCAGTGATAATAGTTCCACTACCCAGATTTTATATGAGAATCTTACAATGGTTATTCTCAGTACAGTGGTCGATCCTTCACCAACCCATGCCAGCCCCGATAGCCATCGCAATGACTTGCAAGAAGGATCTTTCATGTTGGATTCACACAGATCAGCTTATGCAGTCACCCATTTCTTCCCTCTCATCCCAAGGCCATGTTGACCACAGACACTTTCCAGATAAGGTGTCAGTCCGGTCTGCAGCGGAGGCCAATTTGCATGTAAATGTCCTAGAGACGAGAGCAGTGTTACTAATGTTGCAAGTCTTTCAAAATACTCTCTCTTCTAGGAATGATTGATTTCAGTTGGACAACATGTCAGTAATATGGTACGTCAGCAAACAGGGGAAATTAGATCTTACCATTATGTTGAGAGTGTGGAAGTGGACATTCTCTTCCAGCCACTTTCTGGTGGCAATGCACATTCTGGGAAAGAAGAATGTGATAGACAAGTTGAGCAGGTCTGTTATGCCTCACGAGTGGTCGCTCAATAAAGAAGGTAGCAGAAATGATATTCTGCTAGTGGGGTCAGCCTTGCTGCAACTTATTTGCATCTCCTCTGAAAAACAAATGCAGCTCCTACTTTGCCCTGATTTCCCTCATCAGGGGAGTCCTTGAGGGACTCTCACTCACGATTTGGCCTCCCAGTCTATTATGTGCCTTTCCCCCCCAACTCCATTGGTCCCAAATTTCTTCAGAAAATGAACAGGTTGAAGACAGACGTAATCCTCATTGCTCTGTACTGGCCTTGACAATCTGGTTTCCTTTTCTTTGGCCTCGCCTATGGAAGTAGAAATGGATTTTGGATTGAAATTTAGACAGTCTGTCCCCTCCAACGGGAATGCGTCATGCGAACATTCACACACAAGCTGATAGCTTTGTATTTCCAGTTCTGTTGATAGCCAGACAACCTAGGCACACTTTTTTTTTTTTTTTTTTTTTTTTTTTTCCAGTGCATCATATTCTACCGTCATCCCACAAGCTGTCTGCAAGGAAATTGTGTAACAGTAAACTGTGTAGATTTGTACACTGGGCACAACAAAATGGTATAGATCCCTTTTCAGCAGCTGTCCATGCTGTTTTGGATTCTTTAGGACGGTTGTCCAATGGGGAAGTTGCTCACTCTACAGTCAAAGTACAGTTAGCTGCAGTTTTTCTCACTTGTGTCACATAAGCTCTGCAAGGCTTTCTTGAGAGGAATCCTGTTATTGAAGCTCCCGCATTGACCCCTGTCCACCTTGGGACATTAATTTGTTTTTACGGAAAATTATACCCCTCCTTTTAAATCAGCAGCTAAATGTCAGCTCAAGTTTCTCTCTTGGAAAACAATTTTCCTTGGTAGCCATCAAATCAGCAAGAAGAATATCGGAGATCCAGGCTTTATCATCCCAGCCGTCATACTTAGTCCTTCATAAAGACAGTTAGGTTGCGTGCCAGTCCATCCTTTCTGCCAGATAGTTTGAGAATATCGACCAGATGATTTTCCGGTTTTCTTCCCAAGCTTTACCAATAAAGGCAAATATTTATTGCACTTGTTAGATGTTCACACACAATTACGTTTTTATCTACGCAGAACAAAGGACATAAGAAAAGGAAATAAACTGTTTATTTCCTTCTCTGAGACTAACTTGGGTCTTGTCCATGCTCACCTTAGCCAAATGGAGCACAGATTTGTATATCTTTTATTTACAAGAATCAAGGCTTGGAACTGCGTAGAACTTTTCAAGCTCATTTTACTAGAGCAATGTCTACTCACCATAACGTTCCATCTGTATTGTCAGTTTTCATTTTTCCTCACCCTGTCCCTGATGTTCATCGTGTTACACTGCTGCAGTCATTACACTTGGGTTATCCTGCTGTCAGGCGGTCCCGCAGTCGGCCAGAGTTCCAAAGTCTTGGTCCGGCGTCGGTTGCTGTCGCTTCTTCCCTGACGTCAGTGCGCCAGGGGTATATAAGATGTATCAGACGCCATTTTCTCCAGTCTTTCTTGCCGTGCGGTGCCCGAAGCAGAAGCAGTTCGCAAGTGCTGGTCAGCCGACTCCTGAGATTTTCGAAGTCGAATTTCAGATCCGAAGTCTTCAATAAAGCTAAGTACCCCGTTGGGGAAACTTTTTTTTCTTGCGTCAGACCGATGTCAGAAAAAGTTAATAATTGTATTTCTTGTGAGAAGCAAATACCTCATAAGGACTTCCACTGTTACTGTATTCCATACCTAGGCCCTGATCACGACGTCACTAGTTGTCGGTTTTGTGCTAGATTTAACAAACGCACTATAAAAAGACGTTTTGATTTTGCTTTGCACTACTTTGGCCGAAGGTTCAATTATACTATGCTGTCAGATCAACCGACGACCACAATACCAAAAAAACGCAAGGACAAGGATAAAGACAGGCATCTGAGGTCCAAAACTGATGACAAAACCTCTTCTAGGCCAGTTGCCGGTTCTCAGTGAGGTGCTTTCGCAGCCCCTGACACCCACTACCTCAGAGCCACAGGCCACCTCCGACTCTCACGTGGAGACAACTAGGCCTCTGGAAACTCAAGGTATTGGGCCTATGGAAATTAATACCTCGGATGGGTCTGGAGGCACTGAGCAGGCATCGGCTTCTGAGGGTGTTTTCAGACCTTCACAACTTGCCATTAAAACAGCCAAGACAAAAGTACCATTAAAGACAAAGAAACAAGTGCAGCATTCTCCTGGACAGTCCCCCATGCCCAAGAAACAGATGCTTAAAATGGCCGAAGACCTCATTGCTCTAATCAGGGGTTCCCATCCCCCTCCTGAGAAAAGGCCTAGGCAGGATACAGACTGATTCCTCTGATCAGGTTTCCATTTCCTCTGATTCCTCTTCAGACCAGGGATACTCTGTACCCCCCTATGAGGACTCTGATGCTGAAGAATCTATGCCTTCAGCCTCTCCTCCTGAGGATTATTCTTTTGGGGAAACTGTACATACCATGAGGGAGCATTTCCATTGGGAAAGTCAGGATTACTCAGAATCCAAGAAAAGGCTCAGGGATTTCCTTTTATTTTCTCAGCACAGGCCCCTGGCTATTCCACCTGTGCTAGATATTGTGGATGATGTGTTCTCTGAATCCAGCTGATCTCCTGATTCTTTGCCCCCTGCACCAGCCAAGCCAGATAGGTATTATAGAGTCCCTGACTCTCAAGTTTCTTTATAAAAACCCTTCTCCTGATCCAGAAACTATTTCCCAGGGTCCAAAAGGGGTCAAGGCTTCCATTGCAAAAAATCCAGTACCCTCTGACAGAGATTCCAGAGCTTTGGATAGATGGGGGAAGAAAGTATACACTTCTGCAGCTTTAGCAGTAAGAGCTTTAAATTGCCAGTTTCACATGCTTAAGTACCAACAATATTTAATGGCTCAGTTAAAACAGAAAATGCTTGCAAGCTCAGAAGCTCCTGATTGTAAAGAAATGCAGGGTTTATTGCATGCTGTTGAACAGGTGGGAAAACATACTCTGCAATGTGGTTTTGATTCTTTAGAGGCCTCTTGTAGAGCCGCAGTTGCAGGTTCTGTGATTCGAAGACATGCTTGGTTAAAAGAACAGAGTTTACCTGATCATGTTGAGGCAAAATTATTGGATGCTCCTTTACAGCATGATACCTTGCTTGGTGTTAAGGCAGAAGAGGTGTTAAAGAAAATGGAGGATAAAGCTAAATCTATGCAAACAGTCAAGGATTTCTTACAGGTACAGCCACCTCGATTTAGCGGAAATTGGCCAACAAAGAATTGGTCCTTTCCAGTGTCAGACAGGCCACAGAGAGGCAGATCTCAACCCCAAGGCTCAAACAGACAACGACAGTGGGGCACCTCAACCCTAAAAGGAGGTGAGAACAAGTCTCAACCTTACAGGAAACGGTCAGAATGACTTTCCCCTTCGTACGCCAAGCACTTCCTTTTGGAAGCCCCCTTAGTGGGAAAACTAGCACTTTTTTCTCAAAACTGGCAAACAATCACCCAAGACAAAATGGGTTCTGAATATTGTGTCTCAAGGTTACAGGTTCCACTTTCATACTTTACCAAGGCTAAAAGGAATGCCAGACCTGCCACAAAATCAATGGGCAGAAGCACAAAAACAAATTTCAGCCCTCGTGGACATGAGAGCTATTCAAAAAGTACCACAACAGGAACAAGGACAAGGATTTTAAGACTCTTACTGGTCCCCAGAAAGGACAAGGCCTGGAAGCCCATACTAGACCTTTCAATTCTAAATACTTGCCTGGATATTCCGAAATTCAAAATGTTGACATTACAGCAGCTTCTACCCATGCTGGGCAAGAAGGCTTGGCTTGTTACTCTGGACCTCAAAGAGGCATACCTGCATGTCTCTATCAGACAAAATTGCAGAAGATACCTCAAATTCAAAGCTGGTATAATTTATTTTACATTTGTTGACCGGGCTAGTCTAGTGGCCCGGGGAGAAAAGCTCCAATGAGTATTACATGGTTTAAGAAGGTGTTCCAAAAGAAGTAATAACAAGTATAAAACTAACCGTAAACAACTAGTATATAACTTTTTTTTTTTTAATCAGGAAATTGCATATTATGATCTTGGAACCAAAAAATACATAAACTACAACCTACGTGATGTGCTTCACAAAAATCATTACAATGCAAAAAAATCAATACATAAATTTTATAAGAGGAATGCTGAAGTGTAATGAGAGGTAAAGAAAAGCTGAAAGGGGTGTAGAGAGAAAAAAAAAAATAGGGAAGAAGGAAAGTAAAGAAAAAAGGAGAACAGAGTAAGTCTCGTTATTTTTCCAACAGAGTTTGAGAACAGGCAGTCACCTGTAGAGTTATTAGGACATAGCCTTTTTATTGAAGTACTGTGTAGATGGGTCTAAAACGTGGGGGAGAGGTCTGGGATCAGATATCTGAGGGTTGATTATACCATGTTTTCCACCAAAGTTGGAGAATGTGCAGTGCCTGTTGAGTTATAGGGTGTAGTAGGGAACAAAATTGCAGAAGACAAGAAAAGAAATAGTATTAGTCTGGGTTACTACAGGGGCATAGCCATTTTGTATTGAGGTACAGTTTTAGATTCCTTTTAAAAAGTGGGAGAGAAGTCAGAGATGAGATATCTGAGGGTAGTTTATTCCATATTTTTCCAACAGAGTTTGAGAACAGGCAGTCACCTGCAGAGTTATTAGATGTAGTGGTTTTGATCAATAGTTTGTTTGAAGAATAGCTGTTTCTGATTATAATAAGGTGTGATGTGGCAAGAGAGTATTGGAGTTTTGGTGGGTTGGTGCAGGGTTTTGTGGGCTATTATGAGTTGTTGAAGTTCGAGCTGATTAGGAAGTTCTAGCCAACTTAGTTGTTTTAGGTTCAGGCAGTGATGTGTTCTAAAAGGGGCTCCTGTAGCAAATCTAGCAATATTATTGTAAGATATTACTAGCTTATTGAGGTTTTTCTTTGATAGATTGGTGTATATGGGGGAAGCCTAGAGTAAAGTAGAGATTAGGTGAGTTCTGGCTAACGTAGTTCTTGCAAGTGGAGTAAGAAAGGGTTTGATTCTGTAGAGGGTTCCTATTTTGTTGTACACTGATTTTATAGTAGTGTTGATATGATTGTCAACGTTTAGATTGTTGTCTATTGTTATTCCTAGTAATTTTGTGGTAGCATCAGGAGAAATGATAGTACTGTCATTGGATGTGATAGTGAAGTGTAAGGGGATGTGCCTTCGGGTTGGTGTGAAGAGAAGCAGTTTAGTTTTCTTGGGGTTAAGTAGTAGGCAGCGATGTGAGAACCATTGTTCTACAGTGTTAAAGGCTTTTTGGGTAAGAGACTGGAGTTCTGTTTGAGAGGTAGATGTACAGATAATGGTAGAATCATCTGCATATTGAATACAGATAGTATTTGGGATAGCTAATTGCAGGTCGTTGATAAAGATGGAAAAAAGAAGTGGGCCTAAGATGGAGCCTTGTGGCACCCCAAGAGAGATGGGAAGATGATCAGATAGTGAATTTTTCCAAAGTACTGCCTGCTGTCGGTTTTCAAGGTAAGATTTAAACCAAGTTATGGCAGGAGTATCAAGTGAAAGAGAAGTCAGAATGTGCAGAAGTAGTTGGTGGTTCACCATGTCAAAGGCTTTAGATAAGTCTATGAGTGCAGATGAAAGACTATTTTTGTTGTGATTAAAGTTGATGGAGTTTGTAAATGAGAGCAGTGCGGTGGTGGTACTGTGGGAAGGTCTAAAACCATGCTGACAATTGGCTAGTAGGTTGTTTTGTAGAAGGTGGTTTAGCAGTTGTTTATGGATACATTTTTCCATAATTTTAGCAATGGGGGATAATAGTGCTATGGGACGATAGTTAGAGAAGTCATTAGAGTTTCCCCCTTTATGTAGTGGGATGATGTGAGATATCTTCCAGATTGAAGGGGTAGTTCCTTCACTAATAGATCTATTTATCAAAATAGAAATGGGATAGACAATGGCTTTAGCTCCTATTTGCAGGAAGTTTGTCTGCGGAGGGGGTGGTAGGTTTAATTTTTTGGAGTAAGGATGAGATAAAGGAAGTAGGAATAGGTAGTAGATGAAATGTGGGGAGTGGATTAGCAAAAGATGGAAGTAGCTTAGAGGTATCAAGAGATAGGTGACTAGCAAGAGTTTGAATATTATTTGTGAAGAAAGAGTTGAAAGCGTTAGCTGTTTGTGTAGGATTGTCTGGGTTAGAGTCTTGTGGGTCAGGTGTTATAGATTGCCCTGGGGATAGAAGATTATTAATGCTGGTCCAGAATTTTTTAGGTTCCTTGTTGGATGCTTGTTGTAGATGGAGGTAGTAGTTCTTTTTGTCTGTCAGGATGGCTTTTTTTGTGCTATTTCTACATTCTCTAAAGATTTGACAGTCAGACAGGTTCTTAGTGTTGCGCCATTTTGCCCAGGATTTGTTTCTGATGGTGATTTTTTGTCTAGTATTGTTGGTCAGCCAGGGGGCTGGTTTGGCTTTGGTTCTGATAGTATGTATTGGTGCATGCTGGTCAAGAATAGCAAAGAATGTGGAATTGAAGTACTGTACTGCATCATTGAGAGGAAGACATTTTAGAGGAGATCAGTTACATTGTCTCAGTTCTGTCAGAAAGGATTCTGAGTTAAATTGCTTTTTAGAACGTAATGTTCTGACTGTGTTTGGAAAAATTAGATTGGTTTTATGCCTAATAATATATGTTAGAGTGGTCACTTAGATCGTCTGGAAGGGAGCCAGTTTTATAGGTTTGTTGGGGGGGGGGGGTGTTAGTAAGTATCCAGTCTAAAGTGGTATCCTTGTTCTTGCTTTTCTTAGTTATGGTAGGGCAGGTAATTTAGTTGTGAGAAGCCATGTAGGTTTATGTGGGAGGTGGGGTTTGAGTTGTTACAGGAATTCCAATTAATATTTAGGTCACCTAAGATTAATGTTTCTTGTGGGAGATTAGTGGAGAGCCAACTGAGGATATTCTCAAGAGCATAAATGTTATTTCCTGGGGGAAGATGCATACAAATTATGTATATGGCTTTTCTTTTGTTGACTTGAAGTTTAGAGCAAATTATTTCGGCACTATTGACTGTGGGAAGGTTCAGATTTATAGTACTGATTTGTAGCTGGGTTTTATAGAGAATTGCTACACCTCCCCCCTTTTTTATTGAGCGGTCAAGTCTAATGATGTCATACCCAGGTGGGGAGATTTCGTTGTCTTTAATGCTAGGTTTTAGCCATGTTTCTGATGGGCAGAGGACGTCAAATTGGTTGACAATCTAGCAGGGCATGGACTTGAGAAATTTTGTTGCAAATACTACGTATGTTGAGATGGGCTATAGTGAGCGAATTGGTAGATTTGTTAGGTAGAGCAGGCCTAGTTGTGTTATTGTTGTAGTTTCCTATGGTCTGGGTATGGTGTGGGCCAGGGTTTGGATGAATGTCTCCATCCAGTAGTGAGTGGGGGAGTGTTTAGGTTGTAGAGGTTTCCAAAAGTAGTCTAATTTTCTAGTTTTTTGGTTGTAGAATTTAATGTGGGCTAGTCTGTGGTATTTGGATAGTAGGTAGTTGGGCTTGTAAATGAGATTTAGGAAGGTTGCAGAAAACGGTGTTATAGGTGTAGAGGTGTGTATGGAGGGAAAGTTAAGGGTAGAGTACAGAGGTAATTCATAGGATGTTAAGATAGAGGTAGTTGCTAGAGGAGTTATAAGTGAAATGATCAATATTTGAATTGGAGAAGGGTTCACTGTAGTGTGCATTGTTGAGGAAGTGGAAATGAGAGAGAGAATGAGAAATAATAGTAAGTTTATATGAGGTAGAGGAGGAGGAGAGTTGGGTAACTGGTAGGTGAGATGTGTATGATAGGGGTGGGAGTGTTATAGATAATATTTGTGTGATTGGTGTGAGTAAGGTAGGGGTGTGGTTTCTGGAGGGATAAAAGTAGGAGCACTAGGGGTGTGTGGGAATTGGGGGTAGGGGAGCGGAGTGACCCGAAGGGCGAACGGAGTGGGTAGAGACAAGAGAGCAGAATATAGAGGAAGACAATCAGTGAAGTGGGAGACTCAGCAGGTAAGTCTAAAGGTAGGAGAATGTAGACAATGTTCAGAGGCTAAAAGGAAGAAAGTCAGGAAGGTAGAGGAGAAGACAATGATAAGGATGCCTCAGGACAAGGAGAGTTAATATACAAGTGAATCCGAGGAAACTGGGAACAGAGTTATGGGGGTAAGGATACAGAAATAGGGTAGAAAATACAGTATAGAAAGTTAATTATTGAGAAAGCCAAGTACTGAGACGCTACCTAGTGGTCAGTCAGTGTATAGCAGTGGAGATGTATCCTGCTAGATTTGAGGGTCTAAGGGGGAGCTAGATTTGAGGGTCTAAGGGGGAGTGAGGATGAAGTAGTTTGGGTGAAGGGGATAACTAAAGGAGGTATGGATAATATACAAGAAAGAAGAGAAGGACTGGGGGGGGGGGCTGGCTGCTGGCTAGCCTACCTGAGAAGCTTGCCTAACCTAGAAAAGTTTTAACATTTATTTCGTTTGAGTTTATTAGTTTCAGCATCAATACGTACTTTCAATGTCTTTCCAAAGGAAAGGTTTCTTTGGTAGTTGTAAGGTAATGTCCTTAGTTTGCCCTAATGTTCCAAAGCGTCTGGCTGGGGATATTCAGGTGTTTGGTGCAGAGACAAGCTGGAACACAGTGCTGGTAAGATATATATATATAGAGAGAAAAGGAAGTAAGGCATAGAGTATTAACTTAGCAGGTAAAGATGTTATGCAGACACAGATGCTTGTGTAATCAGTCAACAACAATACGTTGTAGCTCTATCAAACATTTATAACTCCATTTAGTACCAGAAGCTACTAATAATTCAGAGCAGTAATAACTTAAATAGTAAGCAAAATGTATCGGACACAGCTGGATATATTACCACAGTAAATAGCAATACTTTGTAGCGTTTTCAGAATTCTATGACTCCTTTTAGTGCCCGTAACTACCGAGATTTTGGGGGCAGTACTAACCTGAACAGTGAACTGAGATAAGGTAGGGAGGAGCAGTAAAAACAGTTAGAGGAGTAGTCCTTTGTTAATTTAACACTGCGGCTTATAGTATTAGCAACTATTAGCAGTTACAACCTCCTTATAATTCACAGTAAAATAGGGTTGATACCATGTTGGATTAAGGGAGGGGGTGAGTATATTGTTTTACAGTTTAGCGGTAAGAGAACCGCATGATTCAGTACCACTAGTTTTGACTTCTTTTCGCTACCAATTCTCTGCACTGCCCTTTGTGAAAACCCTGGGCGCAGTAGATAAGCCAAAGTGCCTGGCACCAGTAATTGCGTTTTGCAGACAAAAAGGATTTCAAATATATCCATACCTGGACGACTGCCTCATTCAAGCAGAGACCAAGGACATTTTTCTACAACATCTGGCGTTTGTAAAAAGGTTTCTAATTTCTCTAGGGTACACAGTAAACGAAAAGAAGTCAAAACTAGTGCCCTCACAACAGATTATATTCCTGGGTGCCAGCTTAAATACAACAGCCCAGATGGCTTACCTCACGCCAAACAAGTTCAACTAACTCAATATTTTCAACTACTGGCAAAAGTCCCATCTCCCTGCAAGAAAAATTCTGCAGGCCCTGGGATTCATGGTATCCTGCATACTACTAATACCATATGCCAGACTGCATATGAGGAAATTACAATGGTACCTAAAATGTGTTTGGACTCAACACTCACAGTTTAGAAGCAGTAATACCAATGATTCTCTGCCTACAACAGGAATTTCGATGGTGGGCATAGGCATGTCACCTAAACAAAAGGGTCAGCCTTTTACCCTACCCACAGCCAGGCAGACTCTAACAGATGCTTCGGATTATGCCTGGGGAGCACACATGGCAGGAAAATGCATTCGGGGCAAGTGGACCACAGACCAAATGCATCTTCACATCAATCAAAAAGAGATGTTGGCTGTTCAAAATGCCCTAACAGCTTTCAAGGACCGTCTGCATCCAGGACAATTATTAAAAACAGACACCACAGTAATGTGGTACATAAACAAGCAAGGGGGCACTCATTCTTATCCCCTATGCAGGCAAGCCATGACCTTGTGGAACACAGTTCTAACGTATCAAGTTCACCTGCAAGCACAATTCCTGCCAGGAAAGAAAAATACTCTGGCAGACGATCTAAGCAGAAATATCATGGACCCACACAAATGGAAATTGAATCCACAGATCTTCAGCATGGTAACGCAAAAATGGGGATGCCCAGACACAGATCTTTTTGCCTCCCCACTGAATTGCCAGTTACAAAAATTCTGCACAAGGACTTATCACAAACAAGCATGGAAAGTGGATGCTCTTTTGTTCAGCTGGAAAAACCTAAAAGTTTATGCCTTCCCGCCACTGCCTCTCCTTTCAAAGGTGCTCCTAAAAGCCAGACAAGAAAAAACACAGATGATCCTTATTGCTCCAGACTGGCCACGTCAGCACTGGTACCCTATCTTAAGGAACTTAGCTCAAGGCCCACCATGGATTTTGGCTCAAATTCCACACCTTCTGACTCAACAAAACAATCAGATCCTGCACGGTCAGCTCAAAACCCTAAACCTGGCTGCATGGCAGATTCATTAGTCAAACGGGCAACACCTCTCTCTAAAGCTGTTATGGATGTCATTTTGGAGGCCAGGAGGCCTAGCACCAGGAAAGCTTACTTAGGAAAATGGAAGAGATTCTGCGCCTGGAACCAGGCTCAAAGCCTTGACCCTCTTGTTCCAAACATTCCTCAGATTTTACAATACTTAACTGAGATGCTGGACAGAGGACTATCCTTCTCATCAATTAAGATCCACGCCTCTGCCATTTCAGCACATTACAACACGGATCCTCCTTTATTCTCTCATCTCTTGCTAAAGCAGTGCCTCAGAGGGGCTAAAAACATAAGACCGCCCCGGAGAGCACCAACACCAACTTGGGACCTCAATTTTGTTTTGGAAAAACTAACCCTGCCACCTTTTGAGCCAGCCAATACAGCCGATCTAAAATTTTTATCATGGAAAACGGCTCTGCTCCTGGCAGTAACTTCAGCACGAAGAGTATCAGAGCTACAGGCATTAATGGCAGTGGAACCTTTTATAATTTCTCATCAGGACAGGGTTTCTTTAAGGACAAACCCTACCTTTATGCCAAAGGTGGTCTCTAGTGTGGCTCTTAACCAAACCATCCATTTGCCAACTTTTTATCCAAATCCCCAGAATAAAGGGGAGAAACTTCTGCATTCTTTGGACATACACAAACGGCTACGCTTCTACTTGGACAAAACAAAAGCTTTCAGGAAAACTGAGCAACTGTTTGTAGCATATGCTGCAGGATCACAGGGCAAGGCTATCTCAAAGCAGACTATATCCAAATGGATAGGACACTATTCGTTACTGCAACACACAGCATGGAAAATCAGTCCCAAATAACATTAGGCCACATTCCACCAGGGCAACAGCCACTTCAACAGCCTTTCTCAGAGGAGTACCTACCAAGGAAATTTTGGAGGCTGCAACTTGGAGTTCAGTGCACACCTTCACCAAGCATTACCACCTGCCTCTTTACTCTAAATCCAGAGCAGGATTTGCCACTGCAGTTCTGCAGGGCCTCGTAGCCAAACCTAACTCTTTATAGACCAGCCACCCAACCTTAGCTTTGGGATTCTACCCAAGGGTAATGACTGCAGCAGTGTAACACGATGAACATAGTACAGTTTTGTACCTACCATAAATGTAGATGTTCGAGTGTTCACACTGCTGCAGTCCAGGTTACCCTCCCTCCATCCCCTCTGAACTAGCTGGGCTTATCTATGCCTTTCTGTCCTATGCAGCCTTTGTGGTGTACTTGCTTGTAACTGAAGGTATTGTTTTTATTTTATATGTATATTTTTTATTAGCAATCTGTATTGCCTACCTACTTGGGGGCACCTGACATCTGGGGCAAGAAAAACTGAAGAAAATGGCGTTGGATGCATCTTGTATACCCCTGGCGTACTGACGTCCGGGAAGAAGCGACAACAACCGACGCTGGACCAAGACTTTGGAACTCTGGCCGACTGCGGGACCACAGGATAACCCAAGTGTAATGACTGCAGCAGTGTGAACACTCGAACATCTACATTTATGGTAGGTACAAAACTGTACTTTTCTTCTAGTGGAGCAAGATGAACCAAATATTTGTCAATTGATTAGCACAGGATGCCAGCAAAGGTCTTTCCCTTTCTAAGAGAATTCTCTAACCTCTTATTTCTTATTCTTTAGTGTGTGTGTGTGTGTGTGTGTGTGTGTGTGTGTGTGTGTGTGTGTGTGTGTGTATATCTATGTATATGTGTGTGTGTGTGTGTGTGTGTGTGTGTATATCTATGTATGTGTGTGTGTGTGTATATCTATGTATGTGTGTGTGTGTGTGTATATCTATGTATGTGTGTGTGTGTGTGTATATCTATGTATGTGTGTGTGTGTGTATATCTATGTATGTGTGTGTGTGTGTATATCTATGTATATGTGTGTGTGTGTATATCTATGTATATGTGTGTGTGTGTGTATATCTATGTATATGTGTGTGTGTGTGTATATCTATGTATGTGTGTGTGTGTATCTATGTATGTGTGTGTGTGTATGTATATGTATGTGTGTGTATGTATATGTATGTGTGTGTGTGTGTGTGTGCATATCTATGTATATGTATGTGTGTGTGTGTGTATATGTATGTGTGTGTGTATATATGTGTGTGTGTGTATGTATATATATATATATATATATATATATATATATATATATATATATATATATATATATATATATATATATATATAGGTCTACCTGATAACGCCGAAAGCTTGAAATGCCAACGACGAGAAGACAGACACCGGAAGATCTACAATGAAGATAACTGACAGTTGAGAATCCTGACGCTGAGAACACCGACATGTCAAACGAGCGCTAGTGGGTAAGTATGCGGTAGTGATGGACGTCAGGGTTAGGGTGCGGGTAAGGTAAGTGTGCGATAGCGATGGTCTGTAGGGTTAGGGATGGGTTAAGTGAGTTAGGGCGCGGGTCAGGTGTGTGCGCGATAGTGACAGACGTTAGGGATAGGGGCGGGTTAAGTGAGTTAGGGCACGGGTTAGGCTAGTCTGCGATAGTGATGGACCTTAGGGTTTGGGTTAAGGTTAGTGTATAGATAGTTGTGTATGTATGGTTCAGTGTAGGTTTGTAAGGTTTTTGGTGTGCTTGTGTTGTGTGTGCTTTTTGGACAGGAGATTTGTTTGAGTGTTGGGATTGTGGTTTGTCGGGTATGTGACGTTTCGTGTTTCTGAACTTTCGGTTTTGTGGTGTTGGTGATTTTGTTGTCTGTGTTTTAGAGCGTCGGTGTTGTCAGGTAGATATATATATATATATATATATATATATATATATATATATAAACACACATACATTTATATAAGATCTGAGAAGATTAGGCGAGATGCATTGTGGGTAGGGGGCTCGAGAGTGTTTTGGTTGACATGAGCTTTTGCAATGGCAGAGTAGGATCCCAGGGATTGGATCCGAACCTCATATGTTGAGGAAAAAATGAAAATCAACCACACAGATGGAATGTTAGTGAGTGCATATCTTTTGTGTATAGCTTATTTCAAAGTTGACACTTTTATCTCAATTCTTTGTGTTAATTTTTTTTAAGTAATTTTATGTTAGTAGTTTTAGTAACCTGCCAGATTACTCTTGATTTAAAACATAGGTTACAAATTATAAGTGAAAAACAATTTGGAAAACATGACTCACCCTGACATTGGTCTTCCAGATTTGGTTGTCACAGTTGGTGCTGCTCAACACCATTTCCAGCCATTTAAGCATCTGTTTTACTTGCAGAGCAACCACAATGCTGATGCTGTGTCCAATGAATTGTGTAGACGTGGTTCTTGTAATAAGTGCTGTCATCAAGTTCAATGAGTATTAGAGCTCTGACTGTCAAGGTTGAGGGTGGTTCAGCCTTCAGTTATTTCCTGCCGGGGCCATCAGCTTATCAGGGCTTGCAGACAGTGCTGGCCCAGCAATGCAGGCTTCTTTGTATGGGCACTTTCTGCCATGGTTATCTGCTTTGTCCTCCTTGGGATCATGTGTGCCTGCATTCACAGCCATCACCCCCCACCCTGTAATGGTACCATTGATGAGGTGGATCTGTTTCAGTTATCATTGGATCTTCCTGAGCCATATCTACTACTTCTGAGTCTTTCCCACCAGTAGACTCCTGAACCTTTCATCTCGGACTTTGATAAGCAGGTATCCCCACCATTCTCACAAGTTGACCCCAAATTTGGAAAAATTCTTGAAATTGTTTGGGCATGAGCTGAATTGGTCATAGATGATCCGTCTGCATCATTGGCCTTTCAGCCACCAATTTATTTTCCATGGGTGGTCTTCCAACATGGTTTGGTGGTTGTTGGAAGAAACTTGATTTGGCAGCCGTTACACTAGAGATGATGGACTGGATCCAAAGAATGCAATGCCCTAACTTATACCCCAGCGACTGCCTCCATAGTGGCTGTTGCCACACCCAAGAATGCTTCTAAACCACAGAGCCCAGTGGTCTGTCCACTCATCAAGCAATTATGCAATGGAATATCTAGGGCAACAAGGTTACATTTCCATCGCCATCTCCTTGAGGGTGGAAAAAATGTTACACTGGCCATTAGAAACATCCAGGATTTGGAAAGGTTGTCATACAGGGAGCTCTCAATAAGACCTGCTTCCCAGATGTCAGTTTTAATCTGCATTTGCAGTTAACTGTGCACCTTGCCAGTATTGCAGTGAATAACTAAGACAGAGAAGGCAGTGGAGTAGGTATGAGATGCCCTGTCTGGCTACATTTAATTGAATTTGTTGAGGATACATAAAGCTGTTTTCATCAATTCCCCTTTTTAGTAATGGAACCCTGGTTTTTGGACAAGTAGAGGCCAGACTGTAGAAACAACAACACGAGGGCAAAACCCTTGCAACTGTTGAGGCTAAGTTTCAGTTACCACCTTTGCATGCTAGAAAAGTTGCACTGAGTCCAACTTCAAATGTGGTTCAGACATGACCAACAGCAGCAGAATGATAATGGGTTTGGAAGAGGTTGCTGGGGGTCATGGAAACTTTCAGAATGGTTGCCAACCCAGAGATGGGAAACCTTAACAGAATGATGAGAAATATCGTGCTCCCCCAAAGGGGCTAGATGTAAACTTGCTAAAAACCTGCCAGACTTTTCCACTCGAAAGGCAGTCGGAGGTCGTTGGTCCCTCCACTCATTGGTGTTGGATGACCATTACACTGAACATTTGGGTGTAGAATTTGTATTCAGCGGTTTTTCAGTCTGTTTCCTTCCCTTCCCACATTGCAGTCCTTCCCTCTTCCAGACATTCCACTGCTGTGTCAAAGCTGTGGCAAAAAAGAGATTTTCAGCCTTTTGAAAAAGAGAGCAATCCAAGATGTCCTATTAGACCATTAGGGGTTAGGCGTTTACTCCTGATATCATTCTTAGAGCTCCATTTTGTCCCTGGCAAGTGTTGGTTCCTCCTGCAGTTGCCTCCCATTCTGGTCAGACCTGTTTGCCTGAGTCTGACCAGAAGATTTCTGACTCACTCTTGTTCATAGGAGATTACTAAGCTAACAGCTCAAGAACCCTTAGAAGCCTAGCCGGTTTTACTCAATTTTCTATCCCTAGAGGAAAAATGAGGGTCAGCAAGTGGGATTTTGACAGTTTTTACAGACTGTTTCTGTTCATTAGGGACTTTGGTGCCACCCCAGGAGAGAATTTGTGATTTCCTATCCATTGGTCCAGATTGCTTTTAAAGTTTGTCAGGGAAGGGCTCCTTTTCATGTGAATAGTAAACCTGTTCCAGAGAAGGGGCAATCTCTGGGACGCATCTCCAGCATAATCTCTCGGAGACTGGGTTTAGATCCTTGGAGTGGGTAACCCTTGTGCAGTTTTGCAAATGTATATTTTATCAGGGCTGGGTCAGATTGCGTAGTAGGTCAGGCATAGATCACCCTCAATAATCTGTAGGAAACTGTGAATACAATGATAAGGCTTTTAATCGGTCTGCATATGACATGCTGGTTATACCCAGTATTTTAGTGAAAAACCTCAGAGGACATTCCAGTTGTTTGGTGCTTTGCAAGGTGCATGCCAAAGGGTGCATTGTACTCTTACTGATCTGATGACGGCCAAGTACAGTGGTACTATGACATCTTTGGATCTAGTTGCCATGCTCTTTTATAAGCTGAGCCACATAGGATTTCCTCACCACTGTGGACACATGGTGGTCAAAGCTGAGATTACTATCTGAGCACCCAGATCTCTTGCCACTGGATTCACTCTTAGTTGTAATTTGTAGGGGTATTTGATTTCCTAACAGGTATTGTACAGTTCTTTGCATTTAATTTGAAGCCATGGCTCCGACACCAATCTTTAGTCTGCACCAGTCATGTTCTGTAGGATAGTGACATTGCAAAACCACAGGCTTACCGTAATGATGCATCTGATCTGATAGTTCTGTCCACCTTTGCCACCTTTGCCAGTCCCCAGACTGGACCTGGCAGGTCTTGCCAGTTCTTTTGTGGTGGTTGTTTATAGTGATTATATACTGCTTGCTAGAGGGCCCTGCCTTGCATCGGCTTATGACATCTGGAGATGTGGTGGCTCTTCCCCGAGGAATGTAGGTAAAGAGGAAGGGCTTTGATAGCCCCTATGAAAACTTTCATAGGCCAAGTCCTGCCAATGTTAGTCCTGAAGGTGATAACAATAGAACTATTAGTCCAAATCTATTGTTACTGTAAATATGGAATTTCCTTTTGGCTTTTAAATTATTTTTGTTCTGTATCTGCTTAACTTGTGCTCAATTTTTGCTTGTTAGCTGTTAACTTGATAGCCAGGAAAAGCAACTCCTGTTAACTTGATAGCCAGGAAAAGCAACTACTGAAAGCCACAACGGAGTTGTAATTGTATACCCACATTCCATTTAATAATTGTGTGCCAGTTTGTGCTAAAATTATTTTTTAACTTGCTGTTGTGATCTTGCCCAGAAAAGTCTAATGTACCTGCAACTTGCAGGAAATTTAGTCTTAATGGTGCTACCGTCACGAAAACATTGTTGCACTTTGATATAATAAATCTGAGTGGTAAAGATAAAGGGCAGTGAAGGAGGTACTTTAGACCTCATTGAATTCCCTTAACCTGACTTGCAGACTCTGATTCTGATTATTTTTGTTAATTTTCCTGTAGTCTTGTGATTCTGAGAATGCAGATGTTCTTCGTGTTTCACTTTTGCAGTCATCACATTTGGGTTATCCCTGCCAGGGTAGCCCTCTGCCGGCCTGGATACCAGAGACTTACTATTTCTGCGTCGGTTGCTGTCACTTGAGGACTGACGTCAGGTAGTCAGTAGTATAAAGTAAGGCAGCCAATACCATTACTTCAGTCTTTCTTGCCGTGGAACCCGAAGCAGAAGCAGTTCGCATGAGTGCCGGTCAGTCACTACCTGAATTTTCCTCTACCAAATTGAAGATAGAGACAGACCGCATAGGTTCAAACCTACCAATAACGTTTCCATTAAGCTAGTCGTCAATCCCCTCGTACTCAGTGAGGCAGTTTCGCAGCCCCTGATGCCCGCTTCACTTGATTCGCAGGCCACTACAGAGACCCTTTCGGAGTCCAGTATGCTGCAAAACAGGACCCCTCGGATGGGTCTAGAGCCGCTGAGCAGGCACCGGCTTCCGAGGAAGTCCTTTGCACTACCAAATCTTGACACAAACTGAGTCTGCTTTCGCGGCTACCGTTCTTTCAAAAACGATCATGTTTCTTAGGCCCAGGGTTCGTACCACACTCAAGAAACCGACAACCCACTCTCAGGCACCTGCCACTTTGCCTCAGTCTCAAATGTTTAAAATGGTGGAAATGTTTAAAATGGTGGAAGACATTTATCATGCTGGTCAGGGGAAGCCAAGCTACCCCCTCCAAAAGGAAAAGAGATCTGTCCCCTGTAGTTTTATCTGAACAAGAGTCAGATGAATCTGATGCATCTGACTATGAAGACCTGCAACCCCTCTCCACTTATGAGGATTCTGATGCAGAGGACTCCATTCCTTCAGCCTCTCCCCCAGAGGGTTTTTCTTTTGGCAAAACCTTGCATACTTTAAGGGAGCATTTCCAATGGGAGAGTCAGGACTGCCCTCAGTCTAAAAAGAGAATCTGTGAATTCCTAGATATTCCGCAGCACAGGCCCTTGGCTATTCCCCCCAGTCCTGGATGTTATGGAGGATGTTTTCCACGAATCCAGCTTGGCTCCTGACGCCCTACCTCCTGCTCCCAGAAAATCAGGCAGGTACTATAGAGTCCCTGATTCACACATGTCTTTTTAAAAATCCTGCAGCTGACTCTTCGGTCATTTCTCAAGGGCCAAAAGGGATTAAAGCAACCTCTGCTAAGAATCCCACCCCCTCAGACAGGGATTCCCGAGCATTGGACAGATGGGGTAAAAAAGTATACACCTCAGCTACTCTTGCTGTCGGGGCACTAAATTGTCAGTTCCATGTGCTGAAATTTCAGCAACATACCTCTGAACAACTTAAACAAAAAAATGTCTTCCTTTCCTGCTTGGGCAAAATCTAAAGATGTACAAGATTTAATGCATTCTGCAAGTCAAGTAACTAAACACACTTTGGACTGTGGTTTTGATGCTCTAGAATCTTCTTGCAGGGCAGCAGTCACTGGTTCTGTCATTAGAAGACATGCATGGCTTAAAGAACAGCCCCTGCCAGACCATGTCAAATCTAAATTGTTGGATGCCCCCTTGCATAACTTATTTGGCACTAAGGCAGAAGAGGTCTTAAAGATGGAAGAAAAAGCAAAATCTATGCAAACTGTTAAGGATTTCTTACAGGTCTAGCCGGCATTCTCTCTCCAAGCACTGGTCCTTTCCTGCTCCGAGTAAACTGGCCCAGCCTAGGCCCTGAGGAAACGGACGGACCCCCCCCCCCCCAGACAGCAGCCTCAGGGAATGCAGAGATCTAAGCAGTGGATTACCTCCACTTCAAAACCAGGGAGTTCTAAGCCACCCCCTATAGAAAGAACTTGCAATGACTCACTACCTCCCCCAACCCCCTCTGCCCACCCTCACTTACCCCTGAGAGGAAAACTCTCCTTTCACTCAAGCACCTGGGTCACAGTTACCAAGGACCAATAGGTTGAGCATTGTCTCGGGGATATTTTCCTTCCACACCCTTCCAACCCCAAAAGGGTTCCCAGATCTACCACCAAATCAGTGGGCAGAGACTCTGAAGCAAATCCTTTCCCTGCTCTCTCTGAGGGCAGTAGAGCACTTTCCTGCAGAACAGATAGACCAAGGTTTCTACTCCAGACTTTTTGTGCTGCCCAGAAAAGAGGGCACCTGGTGCCCTATCCTCTAGCTATCCATTCTAAACACTTTTTTGGTGATCCCAAAATTCAAAATGCTCACCCTCCAGCAGCTGCTACCCATGCTTTCCAAGGACGCTTGGCTAGCCACACTAGATCTAAAAGAGGCCTACCTCCACATTCCTATCTGGGAATCCTGCAGAAAATATCTCCGCTTCAGGCAGGATCTCAACACTTTCAGTTCCCTGCGCTTCCCTTTGGCTTATCTACTGCTCCCAGAGTTTTCACAAAATGTCTGGCTCCAGCCATTGCCTTTTGCAGACAAAGAAATACCCATACTTTGACAACTCCCTTATTCAGGCAGACAGCCAGAAAAAGCTGCTCAAGCACCTGGCCTTTGTGAAGACACTACTAACCTCCGTAGGGTACACAACAAAAAGAAATCCAAACAGGTGCCCACCCAAAGGATAATCTTCCTGGAAGCAAGTCTGGACACAGCATCCCAGATGGCACCATAGAAACAAATTTTCCTGACAGCCTACTACTCTCAACTAGCCACCAGGCCCCAGCTATCTGCAAGGAAGATCCTGCAAGCCCTGGGGTCATGGCATCTTGCATACTACTCATTCCATATACCAGACTCCATATGAGGAAACTTCAATGGTACCTAAAGATGCTTTGGTATCAACACACTCAAGACCTGGAAACTCTTCTACCTAGAATTCCTTGCCTCAGAAAGGATTTTCTTTGGTGGACAGCAGCATGCTCCCACAACAAGGGACTGTCCTTCTCCCCACCCCACCCTTGCCACCCAGACCCACACCACAGATGCATCAGACTACGCTTGCGGTGCACACCTGGATGGCAGGTGCATACAGGGCCAATGGAACCCACAGCAAATCCCTCTGCACGTTAATCTAAAAGAGATGATGGCTGTGCAGCACGCCTTGATAGCTTTCAAACCCCTTCTCTCTCCAGGGGTTCTCCTAATCAAAATGGGCAAACACCATTGTGATGTGGTACATCAACAAGCAGGGAGGGACTCCCTCCTACCGTCTATGCAGGCTGCCCATGACCCTTTGGCTCACAGCCTCTTCCTTGCAACTACACCTGTTAGCACAATATCTACCAGGCTCTCTCAACTCTCTGGCAGACCAATTAAGCAGAAATCTTCTGGACCCACACAAGTGGCAACTCGGCAGAAGCACCTTCACCCTAATAACTCAAATGGAGAACCCTGAACAAGTGGCAACTCGGCAGAAGCACCTTCACCCTAATAACTCAAATGGAGAACCCTGAAGGTCGACCTCCTTGCCTCCCACACCAACCACCAGCTCTGCAAATTCTGTACCAGGGAGCATCACTGCATGGCTTGGAAAGTGGATGCCCTGTCCTCCCCTTGGGTCAGTCTGTCAGTGCCTTTCCTCCCCTACCTCTCATCCCCAGGGTACTGCTCAAAATAAGGGAGGAAAAACTAAGAACCATCCTTATAGCTCCAGACTGGCCCCGACAACACTGGTACCCCTTGGTGCGCACAGCCTGTCCCTGCAGTCTCCATTGCATCTTCCTCTGATTCCAAACCTCCTGACCTAGAGGGAAGGGGAATTCATGCATCCCCAATTGCAGACACTCAGTTTGGCAGCTTGGCTTATTCCCTAACCCTGAACCACGAACCAATCTGCCATCCTCAATAAACAGGTTCTGGATGTTATCCATGAGGCCAGATGTCCTAGCACCAGAAAGTCTTATGCAGGTAAATGGAGAAGGTTCTGCACCTGGATCCAGGCTAAGGGAGCCAATGTGGCACAGCCCTCCATCTCTCCATCCTGGATTACTTAGCTGACCTACTACACAGTGGCCTCTCTTTCTCCTCTCTAAAAATTCATGCCTGTGCTATTTCTGCTCATTTTCCCACTGAGCAGCCCCTTATCTCACACCCTTTGATCAAACAGTTCCTCAGAGGGGCTAGCAACATGAGGCCCCCTAGAAGGGCACCAAAACCAGCTTGGGTCCTTAAGTTTGTCTTGGAAAAACTCACCCTGCCCCCTTTCGAACCTGTTTCTGCAGAGTTAAAATTTATCTCCTGAAAGACCGCATTCCTTCTTGCCATCACGTCAGCCAGAAGTCTCTTGAGCTACAAGCACTCATGGCTGTGGAACCCTTCATCATCTTCCATGCAGACAGGGTATCCCTCAGAACTAACCTATCCTTCATGCCCAAATTGGTGTCCAGTGTGGCTCTCAACCAATCCATTCATTTGCCCACCTTCTTTACTAATCCCCAGAACAAGGGGGAAAAGGATTCATCACTCTAGATGTGCACAGACAACTTTGATTGGACAGGACTAAATCCTTTAAAGTCTGATTCAATTGCTGGTTAGCTCTGCTACAGGGGCAGAAGGCAAAGCCATCTCCAAGCAAATCATCTCCAAATGGATAGCACACTGCATCCATTTCTGCTACAAACAGCATGGGAAGCATCCCCCAAGAGGGTCAGGACACACTCCACCAGAGCAGCCTCCACCTCTGCAGCTTTCCTCAGAGGAGTCCCCACCAGGGACCTCCTGGAAGCTGCCACTTGAACATTTGTCCACACTTTTACCAAGCATTACCACCTGCCTCTCTTCTCCAAATCCGTGGCAGGGTTTGCCTCTGCAGTCTTGCAGAGCATCCTAGCCAGCCCCTAGTTTTCTTGGCAGCCTCCACCCATTTCCTCAGCTTTGGGAATCTACCCAAATGTGATGACTGCGGCAGTGAAACATGAAGAACATAGTACAGTTGTGTACACTTACCATAAATGTAGATGTTCAAGTGTATTCACTGTTGCAGTCCTGGTTTCCCTCCCTCCACCCCCCCCCTTTTATTCTCTCTCCTTTTATCACCATTCTTCCTTGCTGTTCTCCTTTCCTTACAAGGGATATATTGGTATTTATTTTCCACTGGTGGGGTTCTTCCACCAGAACCTGGCATCCTACTTTGGGGGCTGCTGACACGTTAGGGCAAGAAAAACTGATGTAATGGCTTCGGCTGCCGTACTTTATACCACTGACGACCTGATGTCAGTCCTCAAGTGACAGCAACCAATGCAGAAATACAAAATCTCTGGTATTTGGGCCGGCCGAGGGCTACCCTGGCAGGGATAACCCAAATATGATGACTGCAACAGTGAATAAACTCTAACAGCTACATTTATGGTAAGTGTACACAACTCTCTCTCTGTCTCTCACACTCCCTCACTCTCTCCCTCACACTCCCTCACTCTCTCCCTCACACTCCCTCACTCTCTCCCACACTCCCTCTCTCACGCTCCCTCTCGCTCACTCTCTCTCGCTCACTCTCTCTCGCTCACTCGCTCACTCGCTCACTTACTCACTCACTCACTCACTCTCGCTCACTCACTGTGTCTCTCTCTCTCTCTCGCTCGCTCACTCACTCACTGTGTCTCGCTCGCTCACTCACTCACTCTGTCTCTCTCTCGCACTCACTCTGTCTCTCTCTCGCACTCACTCTGTCTCTCTCTCACTCTGTCTCTCTCTCTCACTCACTCTGTGTCTCTCTCACTCGCTCACTCTGTGTCTCTCTCTCTCTCGCTCGCTCACTCTGTCTCTCTCTCTGCTCACTCTGTCTCTCTCGCTCACTCTGTCTCTCTCTTGCTCACTCTGTTTCTCTCTCTCTTGCACTCACTCTGTCTCTCTCTCGCTCGCTCACTCTGTCTCTCTCTCTCTTGCTCACTCTGTCACTCACTCGCTCACTCTTGCTCGCTCACTCTGTCTCGCTCGCTCACTCTCTCTGTCTCTCTCGCTCACTCACTCACTCTCTCACTCACTCTCACTCTGTCTCTCTCGCTCACTCACTCACTCTCTCACTCACTCTCTCACTCACTCTCTCACTCACTCTCTCTCTCTCTGTCTCTCTCTTTCTCTCACTCTGTCTTTCTCTTTCTCTCTCACTCTGTCTCTCTCTTTCACACTCACTCACTTTCACACTTTCACACTCACACTCTCACACTCACTCACACTCACTCTCTTTCACTCACTCTTTCACTCTCACTCACTCTGTCTTTCACTCTCACTCTCTCTTTCACACTCACTCACTTTCACACTTTCACACTCACTCTCACACTCTCACACTCACTCACACTCACTCTCTTTCACTCACTCTTTCACTCTCACTCACTCTGTCTCTTTCACACTCACTCTCTCTCTTTCACACTCGCACTCTCTCTCTCTCTTTCACACTCGCACTCTCTCTCTCTCTTTCGCACTCGCACTCTCTCTCTCTCTTTCTCACTCTCTCTCTTTCACACTCATGCACTCACTCTCACTCTTTCACTCTCACTCTCTCTTTCACTCTCACTCTTTCACACTTGCTCACTCACTCTGTCTCTCTTTCACACTCGCTCACTCTTTCACACTCGCTGTCTCTCTCACTCTGTCTCTCTCACTCTGTCTCTCTCACTCTGTCTCTCTCTCACTCTGTCTCTCTCTCACTCTGTCTCTCTCACTCACTCTCTGTCTCTCTCACTCACTCTCTCTGTCTCTCACTCACTCTCTCTGTCTCTCTCACTCGCTCTCTCTGTCTCTCTCTCACTCTCTCTGTCTCTCTCTCTCTCTCTCTCTCTCTCTCTCTCTCACTCACTCTCTCTCTCTGTCTCTCACTCTGTCTGTCTCACTCTCTCTCTCACTCACTCTCTCACTCACTCTCACTCACTCTCTCTCACTCTCTCTCACTCTCTCTCCCTCTTTCTCACTCACTCACTCTGTCTCTCTCTCACTCACTCACTATGTCTCTCTCACTCACTCACTCTGTCTCTCTCTCACTCACTCACTCTCTCTCTCTCTCTCTCTCACCCTGTCTCTCTCTCACTCACTCTGTCTCTCTCTCACTCACTCTGTCTCTCTCTCTCTCTCTCTCACTCACTCTCTCACTCACTCTTACTCACTCACTCTGACTCTCTCACTCACTCACTCACTCTGACTCTCTCACTCACTCTCTCACTCACTCTCACTCACTCTCTCTCTCACTCTGTCACTCTCTCTCTCACTCTCTCGCACTCTCTCTCTCACTCTCTCGCACTCGCTCTCTCACTCTCTCGCACTCGCTCTCTCACTCTCTCGCACTCGCTCTCTCACTCTCTCGCGCTCTCACTCACTCACTCAGTCACTCACTCACTCTCAATCTCTCACTCTCTCTCACTCTCTCTCACTCTGTCTCTCTCACTCTCTCTCACTCTCTCTCACTGTCTCTCTCACTCTCTCTCACTCTCACTCACTCTGTCTCTCTCTCTCACTCACTCTGTCTCTCTCTCTCACTCACTCTGTCTCTCTCACTCTGTCACTCTGTCTCTCTCACTCTGTCACTCTGTCTCTCTCACTCTGTCACTCTCGCTCTCTCACTCTGTCACTCCCTTTCTCTCTCTCTCTCTCTCTCTCTCTCTCTGATTACGAACATTGAGAAACTGTTTTTATTAAAAAGTATGACTGACTTGCCACCAAGAAGCATGTTCTTCCTTGTACGTCAAGAGCTGAAGCTTGAATTGTCATATAATGTTTGAAAAACTTAAAGCAACCACAGTATATTCTTCTGTTGCTTATTGCCCTTGTTCACTGTTTTCGAATTTAATAATTCACCATGTAGGTTTCATCATGTTTGTACTGAGTAATCTTTTTGCAGTATTCCCTTTTCTTACTACTACCAACTCTAGGCTCGCAATACGTTCAGGAAGGGAAATTGTTTCAGGGAGATGTTCATCGTGCATACAGCTGCAGTCATAACAGATGGGTTCTCCTGCCATCAGGCGGGTTCTCGGTCAGCCAAATTCCAAAGTCTAGGTCTGACGTCGGTTGTCGTCGCTTCTTCCCTGACGTCAGAGCGACAGGGGTTTAAAGGAACCAGCCAACGCCATTTTATTCAGTCTTTCTTGCCGCGCGGTGCCCAAAGCAGAAGCAGTTCGCAAGTGCCGGTCGGCCAGCTCCTGAGATTATGAATATTTGGAAACCGAAGTCTTCTTAAAAGCTAAGTACCCCGTTGGGGAAACTTTTCTTGCCTCAGACCGATGTCAGACAAAGTTAATAATTGTATTTCTTGTTGGAAGCAAATACCGCATAAGGATTTCCATTCCCTCTGTATACCTTGTTTGGGCCCAGACCACGACGTCTTGGTCTGTCGCTTTTGTGCTACATTCAACAAACACACTATTAAGCGTCGGGTGGAGTTCGCCCAACATTATTTTGGGAAAGCATTTAATTATATTATGTCGTCGGATACTCCGACTCCGGTTTTGTCTAAGAAACGCAAAGATAAGGACCGACCCACGAGGTCCGCGGCCTCTTACGACACCACGCCAAAGCCGACTAGACGTGGTCCGGTTCTCAGCGAGGCGCCTACGCAGCCCCTGACTACCGATGACACTTCTTTGACGGTGTCTCCTGTGCCCGAGGTCGCAGGCTCCTCGGCCCACACCCCGACTACAGATACCGAAGCCACTCTTAGCATTGAATCTCCGAATGTGGACAGGTCCACCTCCACTCAAGGTGTCTTCAGACCTTCCTCTTCTTTCTCCATCAAGCTACCATGCACTCTAAGAGACCAGCTACACAGGGCCCATCTCCAGGCCCCATGCCTAAGAAACAGATGCTTAAAATGGCTGAGGATTTAATTACTCTTATCAGAGGTTCTCAGCCCCCTCCGGATAAAAGGCCCAGAGTGGAGGAAGATTCCCCCTCCCCTGATCAGGGCTCCATTATTTCAGAGCACTCGGATGATCAGGAACATTCTTACTCCCCTTTTGAAGACTCTGATGCGGAGGAGTCCATCCCTTCTGTATCCCCCCTGAGGATTACTCATTTGGGGAAACTTTGCATACCTTAAGGGAACACTTCCACTGGGAAGGCCAAGATTATTCAGATTCCAAGAAAAGGCTTAGGGAATTTCTCTTGCTACCTCAGCACAGGCCTCTGGCTATACCTCCTGTCTTGGACATCCTAGATGATGTTTACTCGGAGGCCTGCCTTAACCCGGACTCTCTACCTCCAGCTCCAGTTAAGCCTGACAGGTACTACAGGGTTCCTGACTCTCACCAATTTCTATACAAAAGCCATGCTGCTGACCCAGAAACCATCTCACAGGGTCCCAAGGGAGTTAAGGCCTCCATTGCTAAAAATCCATTACCTTCCGAGAGAGATTCCAGATCCTTAGAAAGGTGGGGGAAAAAGGTATATACCTCTGCTACCTTAACCATGAGGGCCTTAAACTGTCAGTTTCATATGCTAAAATACCAACAGTTTTTGTTATCACAATTGAAAAGTAAAATGTCACAACCTGAACAACCAGACTTGAAGGAAGTTGCAGGATTTGATGCATAGTGCAGAACAAGTGGGTAAGCATACCTTACAATGTGGTTTTCATGCTCTAGAGGCCTCATGCAGAGCTGCTGTTACAGGATCAGTCATACGTAGGCATGCCTGGCTCAAGGAACAAGCCTTGCCTGATCATGTCAAAGCTAAATTACTAGATGCCCCTCTTCAAAAGGATGTACTATTTGGTGCTAATGCTGAGGAGGTATTAAGGAAAATGGAGGAAAAGGCTAAATCAATGCAAACTGTGAAAGATTTTCTACAGGTACAACCCCCACGTTTTAGTAGAAATTGGCCTTCCAAAAACTGGTCCTTTCCTGCCACGGACAGACCCCAAAGAGGCAGATACAGGCGCCCGAGGGGCAGAGGACAATCCCAAGGATCGTTTAGAGGCAGGCAATGGCAAGCACCTACACAAAGAGGTGGTGAGGATAACTCGCAATCTTTCAGAAAGCAAACCCAATGACTTTCCCCTTTGCATGCCAACCAAGTCTCAAATGGCAGCCCCCTTAGGAGGAAAGCTGACTTTATTTTCAAAAAATTGGCATATTGTCACAAAGGACAAATGGATCCTGGACATTATAAACAGAGGCTACAAATTCCATTTTCACACCCTTCCAAAAATGAGAGGCATGCCAAACCTGCCACACAAACGGCAGAGGCACAAAGGCAAATTACAGATCTCATAAACATGAAAGCTATTCAAGAGGTACCTACGCACGAACAAGGTCAAGGTTTTTATTCCAGGCTATTTCTGGTACCAAGGAAGAGAAAAGAGTGGAGACCTATTTTGGACCTATCCATCCTAAACACATTTCTACTCGTACCAAAATTCAAGATGCTCACTCTACAGCAACTTCTTCCCATGCTGGGCAAGGAGTCTTGGCTGGTAACATTGGACCTCAAGGAGGCATACCTGCATGTCCCAATCAGACAAAATTGCAGAAGGTACCTCAGATTTCTTGCAGGTTCAACTCCTTATCAATTCTCTGCATTGCCCTTTGGCTTATCTACTGCGCCCAGAGTATTCACGAAATGCCTGGCATCAGTAATTGCCTACTGCAGACTTCAAGGGATACAAATATACCCCTATTTGGACGACTGCCTGATCCAAGCGGACAGCAAGCACATTCTTCTGAAACATCTGGCTTGTGTAATAATGTTGTTGAACTCTCTGGGATACACAGTCAACAAAAAGAAATCAAGGCTAATACCCTCTCGGAAGATAATTTTCCTGGGTGCCAGTTTGGACACAAACACCCAGATAGCCTACCTCACGCCAGAGAAGCAGGGGCAACTAAATCAATACTTCAGAACACTAGCAAATTGCACCAGGCTGACTGCAAGGAAAATCCTGCAGGCTCTGGGATTCATGGCATCTTGCATCTTACTAATCCCATGTGCAAAGCTGCATATGAGGAAACTACAATGGTACCTGAAAAACATATGGTCTCAACACAGCCACAGTTTGGAAACAATAATACCACTAATTCCATGTCTGCAAAAGGAATTTCTGTGCTGGGCTCAAGCATGTCAAACAAACACAGGTCTTCCATTCAGCAAGCCTCAAGCAAATCAAGTCATCACAACAGACGCGTCGGACTACGCCTGGGGGGCGCACATGACAGATCGGTGCATTCAGGGCAAATGGTCCCAAAAAGAAAAGCACCTTCACATCAATCAAAAGGAAATGCTAGCAGTAATAAATGCTATTATAGCTTTCAAGGACCTTCTACAACCAGGTCAACTATTGATAAGAACGGACAACACCACAGTTATGTGGTACATAAACAAACAGGGAGGCACACATTCTTACCCCCTATGCAGACTGGCCATGTCGCTTTGGAACATGGTCATGGACGTACAAATGGAACTACAAGCACAGTACTTGCCAGGCAAGGAAAACATGCTGGCAGACAACCTAAGCAGGAATATGACATATCCACACGAATGGAAATTGCATCCAAAAGTTTTTACAGAAATAATCCAAGAATGGGGAAGACCAGACATAGATCTCTTTGCCTCCCACAAAAATCATCAATTGACAAAATTCTGCTCAAGGATTTTCCATCCAAAGGCCTGGAGAGTGGACGCTCTCTCTTTCAGTTGGACATCAATGACAGTTTATGCCTTCCCACCTCTTCCTCTGCTGCCCAAAGTTCTATTGAAAACCAAAGCAGACAGACCAAAGATGATTCTCATTGCTCCGGACTGGCCAAGGCAACACTGGTACCCACTCCTGAGGAGCCTGACGCATTCCCCACCATGGACCCTGCCTCTAATGCCTCTTCTTCTGACTCAGCACAGCTTCAAAACTCTTCACAGCCAGCTAAAAACACTCAATCTAGCCGCATGGAGGATTCCTTAGCATCACAACAGGCCCTACTCTCCAAGGAGGTGCAGAATGTCATTTTGGAGGCCAGAAGGCCATCAACTAGAAAAGCTTACTCCGCAAATTGGATTCTGTCTGGAATGAGAAAAAGGGCCAGGATCCTGAAAAACTGAATTTACCTCAAATACTACAATATTTGGCTGAGCTGCTAAGCAGTGGACTTTCATTCTCCTCCATCAAAATCCATGCCTCAGCCATTTCTGCAGAATACAACACTGATCCACGTTTATTCTCTCACCCTCTCTTAAGACAGTTCCTCAGAGGGGCTAAGAATTTAAGACCTCCAAGGAAACAACCAATACCTGCTTGGGATCTTAATTTCATTCTGGAAAAACTGACCTTGCCTCCCTTTGAGCCAGCTGCCTCATCAGATTTGCAATATTTGTCCTGGAAGACAGCTTTCCTTCTGGCTATCACCTCAGCTCGTAGAGTTTCAGAACTACAGGCTCTCATGGCTATCCAGCCTTTTATCATCTTCCATCAGGACAGAGTCTCCTTACGAACCAACCGATCCTTTATGCCTAAAGTGGTATCCAGGGTAGCTTTAAATCAGGCCATACATTTACCTACTTTTTATCCTAATCCTCAAAACAAAGGGGAGAGATTACTACATTCCTTGGACATCCACAGACAACTGCGTTATTATTTGGACAGAACAAAGCCTTTCAGAAAATCAGAACAGCTCTTTGTGTCCTATGCGGTAGGAGCTCAAGGAAAGCCAATCTCCAAACAGACAATCTCAAAATGGATAGCCCACTGCATACGCTTTTGCTATTCTTTTCATGGCAAAACTGTACCTACAGGCATTAGGACTCATTCCACCCGGGCCACAGCCACCTCTGCAGCCTTCCTCAGAGGAGTTCCTACCAAGGATATTTTGGAAGCAGCCACTTGGAGTTCTGTGCATACCTTCTCCAAGCACTACACCCTACCATTATACTCCAAATCTAGAGCAGGCTTTGCCACTGCAGTCTTGCAGAGCATTTTGGCTCCTCCTAGTTCCACCTAGTGCCTACCACCCCTTTCTTAGCTTTGGGATTCTACCCATCTGTTATGACTGCAGCTGTATGCACGATGAACATAGTACAGTTTTGTACCTACCATAAATGTAGATGTTCGAGTGCTTATACAGCTGCAGTCCAGGTTTCCCTTCCTCCATCCCCTCTTGGGACAGGCCTATAGGCTAACGCATCCTCATACAACCTGATTGGCGTGTTCTTTTATGATGTATTTGCTTGCAACTACTGTATTTTGATTATATTGCACTGCATTATTACACAAATTTATGTATTGCCTTCCTTCTGGGGGCACCTGACATCTGGGGCAAGAAAAACTGAATAAAATGGCGTCGGCTGGTTCCTTTAATATCCCTGTCGCTCTGACGTCAGGGAAGAAGCGACGACAACCGACGCCGGACCTAGACTTTGGAATTCGGCCGACCGAGGACCCGCCTGACGGCAGGAGAGCCCATCTGTTATGACTGCAACTGTGTATAAGCACTCGAACATCTACATTTATGGTAGGTACAAAACTTACTTTTTCTTAGTTGACAAAAGTTATTCCAGATGAATTGGCCTGCATCCTTTTTTTTTTTTTTTCTGCTACGCTTTTTTTTGTTGTTGCACATTTTAGGGATCTTAAGTAATGAAATAAGGGAAAAGAAACGCTGTATTTAACACATACCACACTGTGTTGCTATTTTCTTTTCTGTTTACAAATTATGCTTAGAGGGTTTGTAGCGAATGTAAACCCAAGGCAATTCATAGTAATGTAGTAATATTGTAAATATTAAAAGTACTCCTGCAAACATGGTAACCCAGGCTAAAATAAAATTTATTTTCTTTGTGCTTATAAGTTGCTGGTCAGAAGTTGTATGTGAGACTTTTCCAACGGAAGCTGAATTGGATTAAGGTGAACAAACTGGACTATTCGGAAATTGGTTCGGATTTGGTGCCCATCATTGAAGAGCTGGTGAGGGGATATTTTCTTCAGTCAGGTACTGTATCAGAAAAAGTAGTATTGCATATTAATGTATTTGCCTATAATCTACAATATTTTGTTAAAGTAGGGCACAGTAATATAGGACAGAAGTTGTAGTGAGTGGCTTTTTAAAATGTGTGCTGTTACAGGTGAGAAAATGCTTACCAGTGTACCAATGTATCTTAACCTGTAACTAAGGTTCAGAAACCATCCATATCTTGAATTAAAACAAAATTTAGTAGTACAGACCTTGATTGCTTTCCATAATTCAAGTAGTGGGATCTTTTAAGTTTTTATAAGGATTTTTAAGGATTTGTGTATGTTTCAGCAGTCTGCTTGACATTCTTTCAGTGAACATCTCTTGCTCTGTAACTAATTCAGGCGTGAATCATAGGTGCTACTTCTGCTTAAACATTCTCTTGCGGTGCAACTGGAAAAGTTCTTCATTTAAAAAATGACCAGGAGTCTGCAAGTCTGTCATTTATACAGGTGTGGTGGTCACTGATAAGTGACAGTGCAGGTTCCTATCAGTTCCCCCACACCACCGCCAGCTCATGTACTCTTACTAGGTCTTCTGGTTAACATCTTAAGTATTCATATTAATGTGTTCAATTTTTATTTCATCCTTATGTTTTGATGTGTAGCTTTATTTTGTGACCACAGTATTGGTAGTTTTATTCACATCTGTTCTTTACATACTTCCAGAAAAAATGTGTGCTGTTTTTTTTTAGTCAAAATAAACTGAGCTGGTGATGTTTTTGTGCATCTTTAAGGTACTGCTTTAATCAAGAATACACAAAACTTGCACTACGCTATGTACGTAGCAGATAATGTAGTCAATTTGTCTTTGAGAAGCTGTTTTTATTTAAAAAAAAAAAAAAAAAAATGTGAAGACTTGAACAATTCCAACCAAATGTCAGTCTCTTCTTTGCAAAAAAGTGTTTCTCTTTCCTGTGCCACGAGTGCCATATATAGAGAAGTTGTATCTATATTGCTGTGTTTGTTTTATGCCTGAACTTGTGAGATTCATAAAAAAGCTAAAATGAAACCTTTTCTTTCCTGTGGTTGTTTCATTGTCATGTTTGAGGGGTTAACTGCATCACAGTCATGTGCTACCATGGGGAAAACAAAGTAAGTTAGGTCATTAATTTGAGCTGCAGTCCATAGAAGTTCTTAAGCCTGGGTATTTAAAGGACAGCAATGGGATTCTGTTATTAAATGCTCAACTTATCTGTCCCTTTTCTCCCTATTTACTGTCCCGGCTATGAATAAACAACAATACATTTAAAATATTTTAAATCAAATGTTTCTCTCCACTAGAACAGTATCTTACTGTACTGTGGTAGTTTCACTTTCAAAAAAACTTTTATCCCGCCCTGGAAAAGCTTGCAGCAGTCTCCAATTCATTGATGTCAGCAAGACCAATGAATACAGGTAGTTTTCTGGCTAGTTCCGTCCCCAAACGGACATCACCATGACTGTCCTATATACCCACCCATGCTGTGATGTCACAGCTCCCTGGTTCTTCTCCTACCCATGCAGAAAGTAAAGGCTAGAACAAGAAAACAGTACACGAGTCAAATCTCCTGCTGTGAGCTATCAATCACTGCAGGTGACTGCTCAAATTACGCTTGGCACATTGACAGCTAGGGAAACTGAGTGTGAAAAGGGGATGGGGGATGGAAGATGTCAAACTAGTACAATTTAGGCTTCACAAAAGACTGCAATTTAACCATTTTGAAAAGAAACAGCAGCACTTTGGAAGTCTGTTCTGTGGCATTTGCAGTGTTTTTTTTTTTTTTTTTTTTTTTTTTTTTTTTTTTACAGATTGCAGTGTTTTTTTATACAGAAAAGCACTGCATTGTGGATACCTAGAGGCAGAGTAAACTATCAGAATTTCTTAGTTGCCAGACCCCATGTGGTCAGACTCAGAAATTACGTATAAAATTATTTAAAAACGTGTAAAGTCCCAAAGTGGCATTAAGATGTACGAAACCCCAAACCATGATGAAATAAACATGTTTTTTGAATCTGTGGACGCGGTTCTCATTTAAATGTCAGTCAGCATCACCCCTTCGATGTTGTATAGCCTGGTGATAACAGTTCTGAGTCAGAACAAAAGCAAGTGCTTTTAGTCTGTTTTCAGATGTAAACGAATCATCCCAAGCATCAGGTTTAACTTTATCAGAAATAGTTCTGTTCCTTTAAGTAGTACAAAAAAGGAAAAATATTTTCATATTACTGCTCTGAATGACTGCAGTGTTAAAAATGACAAGTATTGTATTTTCTGTAAAATTGTATTCCATTTCTTGTAGTGTTTGTCACAAACATTCTTGTATATAGTGTTTGGTTAAGGCAAATTAAAAAAAAATGGAGGATGCTTACATCAGATACTAACTAGATGTTCTTCGTGTTTCACTGTTGCAGTCGTTACATTTGGGTAATTTATGGTAAGTGTACACAAATGTACTTTCTAGCTACTGTGCCAAAAACGGTCAAGACTGCAACACAAGCCAGTCTTAAGCCTGACCAGCTCTGCTTTGGATAACGCAGCATACCTGCTTATGCTTGCTTTCTAGGATTCAGTTTAGAAGTTTTGTTTAGTGATTTTTTTTTATTTATTTGTCTTTGTTTACTGGGGAAGTCCGACTGGGTAATACTGTTTTCAGTGGAGGCTGGGATAGTCTGACTGGGTAATACTATTTTCAGTGGAGGCTGGGGGAGAAGAGCTTAATTTGTTTACATTGCTTTATACTTGTGTTCTAGTTAAACGCAGAGTAGTTATTTCTATTTCGGTAGAAGTTACTAAAGGGAAAGCCCATTGTGCAACTTAGTTGATTGTACAGGCAGCAGGTGTGTATGAAAAATGTCATTGTCAATGAGAGGCTTCTGTTTTAAGGAGTGTATTTGGAGAGTATTGTATGGTCAGCACAAAGTCTTAACCTGATCATGACATGTGCAGGACCAAGACTGGCTAAGCTGTTTGAGCAGTAGTTTAAAACTACTGAGTTTATCAGAAAAATTTACTTGTGTGGGGATACAACTCCAGAGTTTAGCAATATAGTGGGAGTAGAGCAAGTCTCCTGCAACATTATTTGACTTATCTGTGAGTAGTAAGAATTTGTTACTAGAACAAAGGTCCCTTGCTGGTCAGTAAGGCAGTAATTTTTGTAGTTCGGGGCATTTTTTTCTGGATAATGAACTAGTTTGTGTGCTGTAGTTAGTGTGACCTATGTTGGTTGTACATTTAAAGCCAGTTTAATTGCTTTACGCTATGACAATGGTGGGTCCTATGAGTGAGATTGGTGGCATTAGCTATATTATTGTAGCTAGACGCAAGTTTCTTTTTCTGAGTATTGTTTAAGCTTGTTTGGATGAGAGTGGCTTATAATAGAGTTGGCAATAAGGTCATGGTTAGAGTTTCTTGCAGTATCTGTAAGGAATCCATTGATCCTATAAAGTGAGTCTAGTTTTTGGTGTGTAGATTTAATGGTGTACAGTGTATGCTGGTCATATTTGAGACCGTCTATTGTAATGCCTAGAAGTTTACTGTGAGTTACAGTTTCAATGACCGTATTTTTGCTGACTTTATGGTAAAAGATTGCTTTTGATTTTTGGCAACTTTTTCAGGTAAAAAACGTTAACTTAGTTTTCTTGAGATTGAGTAGGAGGTTTGATCCTTTGAGCAAGGTTTCTACAGAAGAGATTTTTTTTTTTTGGGTAATGTCTTGGAACTTATTTATTGCTGAGGACACCTACATTAATGTTGAGTCATCTGCATACGGAACTAAACTAGCATGGTGAGTACAGATGTGGAGGTTATTAATAAACACATTAAATCTGAGAGGACCCAGGATAGAGTCCCAAGGGACATCCTTAGTAACTGGTTGAAAGGATGAGCAAGTCTGTTGCCATTCAGTGGTGTGTTGTCTTCCAGATAGGTAACCTAAGAAACCATGAGAAGGAGGGTTGTGAAAGTCCTGTTGAGAAGAGATTAATGAGCACTTGCAAGAACAGGACAGTATCAAATGCCTTTGAGAAGTCTGAGAACATGGTGGAAGCAGACCATTGTTTCTATGTTCGTTTATTATATTGGTAAAATGTAGTAGAGTAGTAGTGGTGCTGTGCTGGAGCCTAAAACCATGTTTCTGAGAGCAGGTTATTTGAGGTTTAGGTATTACATCATCTGCGTATGGATGCATTTTTCTAATATTTTGGAGAGTTTGGAGAGGATCGCTATTGGTCTGTTATTAAACCTCTGCGCCACCTTTGTGTGGTGGCATGATGCAGGATTTTTTCCACAGTGATGGGATGCATTTTTCTGTTATGGACCTATTAGTGTTGTCACAGGGAAGACTGACTTCTGTAGCCATTTTTGGGTTGTTTAATGGTAGTAGGTCTACAGCTATGGAAGTAATTTTTAGTTTAAAGAGAAACTTCATTATGAGCAACTTGAGTATTGGACTAAAATTGAAAAGCTGTGGGTGGTTTTGGTTGGATGGGTAGAGAGAGGGGGGGGGGATAAGTGTCCAAGACTCATAATATTGATTGTATAAAGTGGAAATTAAACTGTGTGGGGGATAGTTTGTCATACTGTCTGTTTTTGGAGAGGGGGTTGTGGTCTTCCAGGGTGGACTAATTTATTTAGCGATGACCAAAACGTTTTGGGTTGTTCTGATGTTTGTCCTATAGATTGGTATAGCATGTTTGCTCATTTGACATGGAGTTTTGCAAGGTTTCCAAGGTATCTAAATTGCTGGAAGGCATTTTGAGTTCTATTTTTGTGCTATTTTTTCCAGGTTTTATCCCTTTTATCTTGAGTTTTTTTTTTTTTTTTTTTTCGTGGTTATGGTCTGAGGTTGGACTTCACTGTGTACTGGTGCTGGATTATTTAAGGGCTGTATGAATTTGTTAAAATATTCTACAACAATATCTAGTGGGGTTGCTTTGAGTGCATTCCAGTTGCATTTTTTAGTGTTTCATTCAACACATCTCTGCTGAAATTGGTTGTTTCGTATTTTATTATAGATAATGTTTATCTAGGCTATCTGATTTTTCTTAACCCCTTTGGCTCTCTCACACCCCCAGCTAAGTAGCCCTAAATCCCCACTGGCTGACATTGGTGATGTTCATCGTGTTTCACTGTTGCAGTCCTAACTAATGGGTTATCCGGCTCCCGGTAGCCCTCGATTGGCCAGAATGCCAAAGGTAAGTAAATATGACATCTGCTATCGTCGGTTGTAAAGGACGTCCGATACAAAAGGGAGGCAGCCGTCGTCACTTCCTCAGTCTTCCTTGCCACGGAGCTCGAAACAGAAGCATTTCTTGCACAAGTGCTGGTCGGCAGTTTACCTTTTTTTGGTTTCAGACTACAAACGTGAAGTCAACTACAGCCAAGTACCCCATTGGGGATCCTCTTTCTTGCCTTAACGAATGTCAGGAAAGTTTAATAATTGTCTTGCCTGTGGAAAGCCGATTCCCCATAGAGATTTTCATTCCTATTGCATTATTTGTTTAGGCCTTAACCATAATGTTCCTAATTGTGATCTCTGTGCCTCCTTTAATAGTGTACTATTCGTCGCTAGCTAAGCTTTTAGCTAAACATTTTGAAGTTTGGTCTAGGTTTGTCTGTATGGTATCCACTGGTCTTCAGGCTATCCCCAAGAAACATAAGGACCGTGACAGGCTTCAGAAGGTTAAGTCCTGGGATGCTAAGATGGTCATCAGTCATGCGGTAGCCAGTGAGGCGCCTTTGCAGCCCCTGGATTTTCAACCGCAGGCCTTGGTTGAGATCATTTCAGAGTCTCCCAGGCCTCCAGCCTCCATTTTGCCTTCTGACCTTTCACCTGTTGCCTGGAGCTGCTAAGCTGACTCTGGTGTCTGAGGCCTCTGTTCTTCGTTCAGACAGCAAGCTCATACCGACTACCTCTACTGCAACTTCTGCGGTTGCCAGGCCTCCCGAGTCCTTCAGACTTTCAGGTAAATCTTCCAGTCATAAGCCAGTGAAAAAGCGGGCTCCAGTTTCTTCTCGTTCCCCTTAATCCCAAATGGTTAAAATTGCTAATGACCTTTTGACTCATATTAGGGGTTCACAGCCTCCTCCTTCTAAAAGGAGTAGAGATGTTTCTCCTAAGGCTTTGTCTTTTTCTGGTTCTGATTCTTCTAGCATTTCTGCTGATGAAGATGAAGTTTCTCAGGCTTTTTCTCCTTTTGAGGATTCAGATGCAGAGGAGTCCATCCCTTCTGCTTCTCCTCCAGAGGATTTCTCTTTTGGTGATACTTTGAATACTCTCAGGGACCATTTTAAATGGGAAAGTCAGGATTATCCCCAATCTAAGGAAAGGATTAAGGAGTTTTTTGGAGTTACCTCAGCATAAGCCTCTGGCTATTCCCCCAGTGTTGGAAGTGGTTGATGATGTTTTGCTGGAAAATTCCTCCACTCCAAATTCGGTTCCTTCTGCTCCCAGGAAACCTGACAGGTACTGTAGAATCCCTGCTTCTCATCTATTTCTTTTCAGGAATCTGTTGGCTGATCCAGAGGTTATTTCTCAAGGCCCTAAAGGAGTTAAGGCCACTGTTACCAAAAATCCTGTTCCCTCTGACAGAGGGAGTCTAGGAACCTCGATAGGTGGGGTCAAAAAGTTTATACCTCTGCTACTCTTGCTATTAGATCTACTAATTGTCTTTTTCATATGTGAAAGTACCAGCAGCACACCTTGGAGGCTGTTAAGTCTAGGATAGCAAGTGTGCCTCTGTTGGCAGAGAGTAAGGATATGCATGATTTGTTGAATTCTGCCAGTCTTGTCAATAAGCATTCTTTACATTGTGATTTTTGACATTCTAGAAGCCTCCTGCAGGGCTACAGGTACTAGATCAGAAGGCACGCTTGGCTCTGGGAACAGCCCCTACCAGAGCCTGTCAAGGCTAAGCTTTTAGATGTAACTTTGCATAAGGACAGTCTTTTTGGCAGCAAAGCAGAGGAAGTGTTCAAGAAGATGGAGGCTAAGGCCAAGTCTATGCAAACTGTTAAGGATTTTCTGCAAGTTCAACCTTCTTGCTTTAGCAGGAATTACCCTTCTAAGTGTTGGACGTTTTCTGATACCAGCAGACAGAACCGTTCTAGGCCTAAAGGTTACAAATCTTCAAGGAGGCAGGTGGCTACCTCTCAAAGGTCTAAGGGTTGGCAGGCTTCCACTTGAAAGGTGGGAAGTTTTAAGCCTGCATCTCAATCTAAACACTCTCAATGACCTTATCTAACTTCTGCCTGTTCTTGCCTGCCTGGAGAGTCCTTTAGAGGTAAGTTTGGCCCTTTTTGCAAATATCTGGGCCACTGTCATGGATGACAAATGGGTACTCAGAGCTGTATCCCTAGGGCACAAGTTTTCTTTCCACACCATTCCAGTTCCCAAAGGATTCTCGGATGCTCCTTGAAACCAAAGGATAGAAGTAGAAAAACTGTCTCTCTTTCATCTGGGAGCAATAGAATCCGTTCCTGCTCAGCAGGCAGGCCAGGGTTCTATTCCAGACTTTTCCTAGTTCCAAAAAAAGAAGGCACCTGGCATCCTATCCAGTCTGAACTCTTTCTTGGTAATTCCAAAGTTCAAAATGCTCACTCTGCTTCAGTTGTTACCAGTGCTGGAAAAGGATTCCTGGCTGGTAACCTTGGATTTCAAAGAAGCTTATCTGCACATCCCTGTCGGGGAAAGTTGCAGGTAATACCTTAATTGCAGGGTGGGCAAGCAACATTATCAGTTCTCTGCGCTGCCATTTGGCTTATCTACTGCTCCCAGAGTTTTCAGAAAGTGCCTGGCTCCAGTCATTGCTTTTTCCAAGCAGAAGAATTCAGATTTATCCATACTTGGACGACTGTCTAATTCAAGCAAATTCTCAGGAACAGCTGTTAAAGGGTCTAGAATTGTAAAGACTTTTCTCTCTCTTCCCTGGATTACACACACAATGAGGAAAAATCAAAAAATTGTGCCATCCAAGGAGAACATTCCTGGGAGCGAGTCTGAACACAGCCACCCAGTTGATATATCTCACCCAGGAGAAGCAGACAACTCTTTCAGTTTACTTCAAGGACTTGACAAGCCTGTCCCAGCTCCCTGCAAGGAAATACCTGCAAGCTCTGGAATACATGGCCTCTTGCATTCTCATGATTCCATATGCAAGACTGCATATGAGTAAATTGCAATGGTACCTCAAGAACATTTGGTGTCACCACACACAGGACCTGGATATGATGATTCCTCTGCTTCCATCTCTGCAGACAGAGTTTCTATGGTGGGCAACAGCCTGTCTACAAAACACGGGCATGCCTTTTCTGCCACGTCCTGCCACTCAAGTTCTTACCACAGACTCATCGGACTACGCATGGGGAGCTCACCTGGATGGCAGATGCATACGGGGACGTTGGAATGCCCAGCAAATGTACCTGCACATAAATCTAAAGGAGTTGATAGTTCAGCAGGCCTTACTAGCTTTCAAGCATCTTCTTTCTCCAGGAACTCTGCTCGTCAGAATAGACAACACCACAGTAATGTGGTACATCAACAAGCAGGGAGGGACACATTCTTACCCCCTGTGCAGAGCATGAATCTTTGGTCCATATCGGCATCCCTGGGCCTGCATCTCTTAGCTCAGTTTCTTCCAGGAAGGCTCAGTGTTTTGGCAGACCAGTTGAGCAGACAAACCCTAGATCCTCACGAATGGCAGCTGAACAGAGCAGTCTTTTACAGCATCATTCAGCGTTGGGGCACACCTCAGGTGGATCTTTTTTCCTCCCCAGGCAACCATCTTTTACCTCTTTTTTTGCACCAGACAGCATCACAGCAGAGCTTGGAAAGTGGATGCTCTGTCCTTCTTTTGGACACTGCTGTCAGTTTATGCCTTCCCTCCTCTTCCTCTTCTTCCCAGAGTATTATTGAAGATCCAGGACGAACGACCAAGGACTATTCTCATAGCTCTGGACTGGCCCAGACAGCATTGGTATCCACTGCTTCTCAGTCTCTCCCAATTTCCTCCTTGGTATCTTCCTCTGAAGCCAGTTCTTTTGGTTCAGGAAGGGGGAAACATTCTACATCCTCATCTTCAATCTCTCCATTTGGCAGCATGGCTCATTGTATGACTCAGTCCTTTTCTTCTTCCCTTTCCCAGCAGGTGGTTGACGTGCTAAGGGTGGCCAGGAGGCCAAGCACTAGGAAGTCCTATGCTGGCAAATGGGAAAGATTCCCCTCTAGCCTGCATCCAATGAGAGAATCTTTTTCTTAGCCTAACCTTCCTTTGATCCTGGAATTACCTGGCTGATTTGCTTCAGAGTGGTCTTTCTTTTTCTTCTATCAAGATCCATGCTTCAGCCATTTCTGATCCATTGTTCTTTTGAGCAACCCATTTTCTCTCCTCACCTGATGAAAATGCTTCTCAGAGGTGCTTGCAACTTGAAACCTCCCAGAAGGGCACCTACTCCAGCCTGGGATCTTAATTTTGTTCTGGAGAAACTCTCTTCCTCCTTTTGAGCCAGCTGTCGCTGCAGATTTAAAGTTTCTCTCTTGGAAGACTGCCTTCCTTGTGGCTATAACTTCAGCAAGGAGGGTTTCTGAGCTGCAAGCTTTGATGGCTGTGGAGCCTTTTCTTATTTTCCATGCAGATAGGGTCTCTCAGAGAACCATCCCCTCCTTTATGCCTAAGGTGGTTTCTAACATTTCTCGTAATCAGCCCATACATCTTCCTACGTTCTTTCCTAATCCTCAAAATAGAAGTGAAAGGATCCTACATTCTCTTGATGTGCGCAGACAGCTTAGGTTTTACCTGGACAGGACTAAAGACAATGTTCTTCGTGTTTCACTATTCCAGTCATTACATTTGGGTAATCTGCTGGCAGGTTGACCTCAGTCGGCCTGAATAACTGTCTTTGGTCCTGCGTCGGCCACTGTTGCCCCTTCCCTGACGTCAGGTCGTCAGGGGTATAAAAGAAGCAGCTGACACCATCTTCTTCAGTCTTTCTTGCCACACGGTGCCCGAAGCAGAAGCAGTTTGCAAGTGCCTGTCGGCCTACTCCTGAAATTTTCGTGTTTTGAGTTTCAGAACCAAAGTCTTCAATAAAGCTAAGTACCCCGTTGGGGAAACTTTTTTTTCTTGCTCCAGACCAATGTCTGAAAAAGTTACTTGTATTACTTGTGGAAAGCCCAAAGTCTTGGGTCCTGCATCTGTTGCTGTCTCCTCTTCCATGACATCAGGTCGTCAGGGGTATAAAACATGCAGGCAACGCCATTTTATTCAGACTTTTTCTTGTCGCGCGGTGCCCGAAGCAGAAGCAGTTCGCAAGTGCCGGTCGGCCGACTCCTGAAATTTTCGCATTCGAGTTTCAGAACCGAAGTCTTCAAGTAAAGCTAAGTACCCCGTTGGGGAAACTTTTTCTTGCTCCTTACCGATGTCAGTAAAAGTTAACAATTGCATTAATTGTGGGAAGCAAATACCTCAGAAGGATTTTCATTTGTACTGTATTCCTTGCCTAGGCCCAGGCCCAGATCATAATGTGCCTTGCTGTCGGTTTTGTGCTAGATTTAACCAACGCACTATTAAGCGTCGGTAAATTTTTGCTTCAAAATATTTTGGATCCAGATTTAATTACCCTGAAATGTCATCTGTTAGCAATCCGACTACCGGAGTTCACAAAAAATGCAAAGAAAAAGACAGACCGGCGAGGTCCAAAACCGACAAAGCTTCTCCTAAGCCAGTCGCCGGTACTCAGTGAGGCACTTTCACAGCCCCTGATACCCGCTACTTTTGAGTCGCAAGCCTCTACCAAGACCCATGTGGAGTCCGGTATGCCCCGACATTCTCAGACTATCGAACCCGCGGATGTCTCTCCCTTGGATGGGTCCAGAGCCACTGAGCAGGCACCGGCTTCTGAGGGTGTTTTCAGGCCTCAACATTTTTATATAAAACCGACACCCGCTTCAAAAACAAGATCAAAAATATCTTCTAAGTCTAAAAAACTGACGCTTGAGCCATGTGCCCCTATGCCTAAAAAACAGATGTTCAAAATGGCTGAGGACTTAATTACCTTGATCAGGGGTTCCCAACCCCCCCTGCTAAGAGGCCTAGGTAAGACACTGATTATGAATCTTCAGATCAGGTTTCCATTTCTTCTGATTCCTCTTCTGGTCAGGAATTTTCTGTTCCACCCTGAGGATTCATATGCAGAAGAATCCATCCCATCTGCATCTCCTCCTGAGGATTATTCTTTTGGAGAAACCTTGCATACTTTAAGGGAACATTTTCATTGGGAGAGTCAGGATTTCTCTGAATCAAAAAAGAGGCTTAGGGATTTTCTTCTTCTTCCTAAGCATAGGCCTTTGGCAGTACCTCCTGTATTAGACATTGTTGATGTGTTTTTGGAGTCAAGCATGGCTCCTGATTCCCTACCTCTGGCTCCTAGTAAGCCAGACAGATATTACAGGGATGTTCATCGTGTTACACTGCTGCAGTCATTACACTTGGGTTATCCTGCCGTCAGGCGGTTCCCCAGTCGGCCTGAGTTCCAAAGTCTTGGTCCAGCGTTGGGTGCTGTTGCCTCCTACCTGACGTCAGTGCGACAGGGGTGTATAAGATGCAGCAGACGCCATTTTCTTCAGTCTTTCTTTCTGCGCAGTGCCTGAAGCAAAAGCAGTTCGCAAGTGCCGGTTGGCTGACTCCTGAGATTTTCATTCCAAATCCAGAAACAGTCTTCTACAAAGCTAAGTGCCCCGTTGAGGAAACTTTTTCTTGCCTCAGACCGATGTCAGTAAAAGTTAATAACTGTATTTCTTGTGGGAAGCAAATACCTCAAGGATTTCCATTCTTATTGTATCCCATGCGTAGGCCCAGACCACAACGTCACTGGTTGTCGGTTTTGTGCTAGGTTTAAGCGCACTATTAAACGTCAGTTTGATTTTGCCCGACATTATTTTGGCAGAAAATTCAATTACACCATGCCGTCGGAACTTCCAACGACTGGAATACATAAAAAGTGCAAAGACAAGAATAGGCATCCGAGGCCCAAAACAGACGACGAAGCCTCCTCTAGGCCAGTCGCCGGTTCTCCGGTTTTCAGTGAGGCGCCTTCGCAGCCCCGACGACTGCTTCTGTAGAACCACAGGCGGCCTCTGACTCCCACGTGGAGATGGCTGAGCCTTCGGACACACAAGATTTTCAGCTTACCGAAACTAACCCTTGAGAGGGATCTGGAGTAGCTGAGCAAACCCGCAGCTTCAGAGGGTGTTTTCAGACCTACTCAGTTAAGCATTAAATCTTCTGTTAAGTCTAAACCTCCTTTAAAAACAAAGGAACAAATACAGCATTCTCCAGGACAGGCCTCCATGCCTAAGAAACAAATGCTTAAAATGGCTGAAGTCCTAATCACTCTGATCAGGGGGTCCCACCCCCCTCCTGATAAAAGGCCTAGACAGGATGCAGACTGACTCATCCGACCAGGTATCCATCTCTTCAGATTCATCCTCAGACCTAGGATACTCTTTACCCCCTTATGAGGATTCAGATGCTGAGGAATCAATTCCATCAGCATCTCCGCCTGAGGACTACTCCTTTGGGGAACCTTACATACCATGAGGGAGCATTTCCATTGGGAAGGCCAGGATTACTCAGAATCCAAGAAAAGGCTCGGAGACTTCCTTTTATTACCTCAACAAAGACCCTTTGCTATTCCGCCAGTGTTAGATATTGTGGATGATGTGTATACTGAATCCAGCTTAAATCCTGATTCTTTACCCCCAGCCCCAGTTAAGCCTGACAGATACTACAGAGTCCCTGACTCTCACAAATTTCTTTATAAAAGCCCTGCGGCTGACCCTGAAACTATTTCTCAGGGGCCCAAAGGGGTTAAGGCCTCATCAGCAAAAAATCCAGTCCCCTCTGACAGATTCCAGAGCATTAGACAGATGGGGGAAGAAAGTATATACGTCTGCAACTTTAGCAATGAGGGCCTTAAATTGCCAGTTTCACATGTTAAAATATCAGCAATTTTTGATGTCTCAGTTGAAGCAAAAAATGCTTCCAGATTCAGATCCTCCTGATTTTAAGGAAATGCAGGATTTATTGCATGCAGCTGAACAAGTGGGAAAACATACTTTGCAATGTGGTTTTGATTCTTTAGAGGCCTCCTGTAGAGCAGCAGTTACAGGTTCTATCATTAGAAGACATGCTTGGTTAAAAGAACATATGTTACCAGATCATGTTAAAGCAAAACTATTGGATGCACCTTTGCAGCAGGATGCGTTATTTGGAGTTAAGGCAGAAGAGGTATTAAAGAAAATGGGGGATAAGGCAAAATCAATGCAAACGGTGAAGGATTTCTTACAGGTTCAGCCTCCTCGATTTAGCAGAAATTGGCCAACAAAGAATTGGTCCTTTCCAGTTACAGACAGACCTCAAAGGGGCAGAAACAGACGTCCAAGAGGTAGAGGTCAACCCCAAGGACCTTACAGGCCTCGACAATGGGGTGCATCAGGCCAGAAAGAAGGGGAAGACAGGCCCCAACCATATAAAAAAAACAGCCCCAATGACTTTCCACTACAGCTGCCAAACAGCTCTCTCTTGGCAGCCCCCTTGAGAGGAAAACTGGCACATTTCTATCTCAATTGGCATATGATCACCAAAGACAAATGGGTCCTCAACATTGTATCTCAAGGCTACAGGTTCCACTTTCACACTCTGCCAAGGTTAAAAGGAATGCCAAATCTTCCACCAAATCAATGGGCAGAGGCTCAAAAACAAATTACAGCACTCATGGACATGAGAGCTATTCAAAAGGTACCACCACAGGAGCAAGGACAAAGATTTTACTCAAGACTCTTTCTGGTTCCCAGGAAGGACAAAGCCTGGAGGCCCATTCTGGATCTTTCTTTAAACACTTACCTGGATGTTCCGAAATTCAAAATGTTGACACTACAGCAGCTTCTTCCCATGCTGGGCAAGACAGCTTGGCTCGTAACCTTGGACCTCAAGGAGGCATACCTGCATGTCCCTATCAGACAAAACTGCAGAAGATACCTCAGATTTCATAGCTGGTTCAATGCACTATCAATTCTCTGCACTGCCCTTTGGCTTATCTACTGCACCCAGGGTCTTCACAAAGTGCCTGGCACCAGTAATTGCATTTTGCAGACAGAAAGGAATTCAAATTTATCTGTACCTGGACGACTGCCTGATTCAAGCAGAGAGCAAGGACATTCTTCTAAAGCATCTGGTGTTTGTAAAAAGGTTAAGTTGCCTGGGGTACACAGTAAACGAAAATAAATCAAAACTTCTGCCCTCACAACAGATAATATTCCTGGGTGCCAGCTTGAATACAACGGCCCAGATGGCTTATCTCACGCAAGACAAGCAAGGACAACTGACTCAATATTTTCAATTGATGGCAACAAGAGCCCATCTCCCTGCAAGAAAAATTCTGCAGGCCTTGGGTTATATGGCATCTTGCATACTACTAATTCCATATGCCAGACTGCATATGAGGAAACTACAGTGGTACCTGAAGAGTGTTTGGTCTCAACACTGTCAAAGTTTGGAAACAGTTATACCACTAATTCTTTGCCTTCAACAGGAGTTTCGATGTGGGCTCAAGCTTGTCACCTCAACAACGGACAGCCTTTTATTCAACCCACAGCCAGGCAAACACTGACAACAGATGCATCGGATTACGCCTGGGGAGCACACATGGCAGGAAAATGTATTCAGGGCAAGTGGCCCGCAGAACAAAGGCATCTTCACATCAATCAAAAAGAGATGCTAGCTGTACAAAATGCCCTTATAGCTTTCAAGGACCTGCTGCATCCAGGACAACTACTACTAAAGACAGACAACAGCACAGTTATGTAGTACATAAACAAACAAGGGGGCACTCACTCTTATCCCCTCTGCAGACAAGCCACGACCTTGTGGAACACAGCTCGAAACTATCCAGTTCATCTGCAAGCACAATTCCTGCCAGGAGAGAAAAACACACCGGCAGACTTGAGCAGAAACATCATGGATCCCCACGAATGGGAATTGAATCCACACATATTCAGAATGACAACACAAAAATGGTGGAGCCCGGACATAGATCTGTTTGCATCCCCAATGAACCGTCAGCTACAGAAATTCTGCACAAGGACTTACCATCCACAAGCATGGAAAGTGGATGCCCTCTCATTCAGCTGGAAAAACCTACAGGTATATGCTTTCCCACCACTACTTCTCCTTCCAAAGGTACTCATAAAAGCCAGGCAAGAAGAGCCAAAGATGATCCTGATTGCACCAGACTGGCCACACCAGCACTGGTACCCAATCTTAAAGAACTTGGCACAAGGACCACCCTGGATTTTGCCTCAAATCCCACATCTGCTGACTCAGCACAACAATCAGATACTTCACAGCCAGCTAAAGACTTTAAACCTGGCTGCATGGAAGATTCCTTAGTCAAGCAAGCAATGCCTCTCTCCAAAGCTGTTATGGATGTCATTCTGGAGGCCAGAAGGCCTAGTACCAGGAAAGCCTATTCGGATAAATGGAAGAGATTCTGTGACTGGAACCAGGCTCGCAGCCTTGACCCTCTTGTCCCAAATATTCCTCAGATACTACAATATTTAACTGAGATGCTGGACAAAGGCCTCTCCTTTTCTTCCATCAAGATCCACGCCTCTGCCATCTCTGCTCATTACAACATGGATCCTGCAATTTCCTGTAATCCTTTGCTAAAACAGTACCTCAGAGGGGCTAAAAACATAAGACCGCCCCGTAGAGCACCTACTCCAACTTGGGACCTCAACTTCGTGTTGGAAAAATTAACTTTACCTCCTTTTGAGCCAGCTAACACAGCAGATTTAAAATATATCTCTTGGAAAACTGCTCTGCTCCTGGCAATAACATCAGCACGAAGAGTTTCAGAATTACAGGCACTAATGGCAGTGGAACATTTCATCATTTTCCACCAAGACAGGGTGTCGTTAAGAACTAACCCTACCTTTATGCCAAAGGTGGTATCAAGTGTGGCTCTTGACCAAACTATTCACTTACCAACTTTTTATCCAAATCCACAGAATAAAGGGGAGAGACTACTGCATTCTTTGGACATTCACAGGCAGTTACGCTTCTACTTGGACAAAACCAAAGCTTTCAGAAAATCTGAGCAGTTATTGGTAGCATATGCTGCAGGAGCACAGGGAAAAGCCATTTCAAAACAGACTATTTCAAAATGGATAGGACACTGTATACATTTCTGCTATACACACCATGGGAAACCTGTACCTAACAGCATTAGATCTCACTCCCCAAGGGCTACAGCCACTTCAACTGCCTACCTCAGAGGAGTACCTACCAAGGACATTTTGGAAGCAGCAACTTGGAATTCTGTACCTTCACCAAGCATTACCATCTGCCTCTGTACTCTAAATCCAGAGCTGGCTTCACCACTGGAGTGCTGCAGGGCCTTATAGCTACCCCTAATGCCATATAGATCCAGCCTCCCTACCTCAGCTTTGGGATTCTAACCAAGTGTAATGACTGCAGCAGTGTAACACGATGAACATAGTACAGTTTTGTACCTACCATAAATGTAGATGTTCGAGTGTATACACTGCTGCAGTCCAGGTTACCCTCCCTCCTTCCCCTCTTACTTGCTGGTACGTACCTATGTCTTCTACCCTTTACTACCTATGGGGAATATTTGCTGGTAACTGAAAGTTGATTGCTTTTCTTATGTATGTTTTATTAGCAATTTGAATGGCCTACCTTTTTGGGGCACCTGACATCCGGGGCAAGAAAAACTGAAGAAAATGGCATCGGCTGCATCTTGTATACCCCTGTCGCACTAACGTCAGGGAGGAGGCAACAGCACCCGACGCCAGACCAAGACTTTGGAACTCAGCCCGACTGGGGAACCGCCTGACTGCAGGATAACCCAAGCGTAATGACTGCAGCAGTGTATACACTCTAACATCTACATTTATGGTAGGTACAAAACTGTACTTTCCTGACTCCCACAAATTTCTATTCAAAAAATCCTGCTGCTGATCACAGGGTCCCAAAGGTGTAAAGGGCTCTACAGCCAAAAATCCTACTCCCTCTAATAGAGATTCCAGGGCACTGGATAGATGGGGAAAGAAGATTTATACGTCTGCAACCTTGGCAATTAGGGCCTTAAACTGCCAGTTTCATATGCTTAAATATCAACAGCATGTTATGGGCTTATTGAAACAGAAAATGATGTTGATTTCTGATTGTGTGGAAAATAAAGAATTACAGGAATTATTGCATGCAGCGGAACAGGTTGGAAAACATACGTTGCAATGTGGTTTTGATTCCTTGGAGGCCGCTTGCAGGGCTGCAGTTACTAGATCTGTGATTAGAAGACATCCCTGGCTCAAGGAGCAAAATCTGCCTGATCATGTCGAAGCTCTGTTTGGTAATCAGGGAGAAGAGGTTTTAAAGAAAATGGAAGACAAAGCTAAATTTATGCAAACTGTAAAAGCTTTCTTACAAGTGCAGCCAGCCAGGTTCGGTAGGCACTGGCCTACTAAAAATTGGTCCTTTCCTGTGTCCAACAGAGCCTCTCAAGGCAAATCCAGGCACTCAAAACGCTCTAGATACCAATCACAGGGTTCTTACAGGTCAAAGCAATGGGGTACCTCCACCTCCAAATCTGGAGGAAACAAAGCACAACCCTACAATAAGCGGTCTCAGTGACTTCCCTCTACCTTCACCAAGCACTTATTTTTTGGCACCCCCCTTGGGGGGAAAATTAGCACTTCATGCTCAAAATTGGCAGTTAATTACCCAGGACAAGTGGGTATTAAACATAGTATCCCAGGGGTACAGATTTCATTTCCATACTTTGCCAATTCCAAATGGTTGGCCAGATCTGCTACAAAATCAATGGGCAGAGGCTCAAACAAGTTACAGCCCTCCTGGATATAAGGGCTATTCAACCAGTACCAGAACAGGAAAAAGGACAAGGTTTTTATTCAAGACTTTTCCTGGTACCCAGAAAAGACGATGCCTGGCATCCAATACTGGACTTGTCGATTTTTGAACATGTTCCTGGACATTCCAAAATTCAAAATGCTGACTTTTAGCTACTGCCTATGCTGGGCAGGAAAGCTTGGTTAAGTGACTATAGACTTAAGAGGCATACCTGCATATCCCAATAAGGGAATCATTCAGACGATACCTCCACTTCAAGGCAGGTTTTTTGCATTACCAATTCTCTGCACTGCTCTTTGGCTTATCTACTGCGCCCAGGGTCTTTACAAAGTGCTTGGCACCAGTAATTGCATTTTGCAGACAAAGAAGCATACAAATTTATCCTTACCTGGACGACTCATTCAAGCAGAGAAACAAGGACATTCTTCTTCAACATCTGGCATTTGTAAAAAGGCTTCTAACATGCCTAGGGTACACAATAAACAAAAAGAAATCCCAACTGGTGCCCTCTCAAATAATTACATTCCTGGGTGCAAGCTTGAATACAACTGCCCAGATGGCTTACCTTACGCCAGACAAACAAAGGCCACTGACAACATACTTCAAACTGATGGCAACAAAAACCCAGTTATCTGCAAGACAAATTCTGCAGGCTCTGGGGTTCATGGCATCCTGCATTCTACTAATTCCACATGCAAGACTGCATATGAGGAAGCTTCAATGGTACCTAAAAAGTTTATGGAGTCAACATTCACAGACTGGAAACAATGATTCCTCTCATTCACTGCCTACAGCAGGAGTTTCTTTGGTGGGCAGAGACATGTCACCAAAACAAGGGACTGTCATTCAGTCTACCCCCTGCCACCCAAACCCTAACTACAGACGCATCAGACTATGCTTGGGGGGCCCACCTGGCGGGGAGATGCATTCAGGGCATATGGAGCCTGAAACAAATGCATCTGCATATCAACCAGAAAGAGATTCTAGCTGTTCAGAATGCTCTGACAGCCTTCAAGGACTTACTTCATCCAGGACAACTACTGATAAAGACAGACAACACCATGGTTATGTGGTACATATACAAGCAGGGGGGTACACATTCCTACCCCCTTTGCAGACTAGCCATGGCATTGTGGAACACAACTTTGACTTACCAAGTACATCTTCAAGCTCACTTCCTGCCAGGAAAACAAAATACTCTGGCAGACGACCTAAGCAGAAATCTTATGGACCTGCACGAGTGGAAACTGGATCCACAAATCTTCAGCATGGTAACACAGAAATGGGGGAGCCCAGACATAGATCTATTTGTCTCTCCCCAAAATTATCAACTGGACAAATTCTGCACAAGGACTTATCACAGACGAGCATGGAAAGTGGATGCCCTATCCTTCAGTTGGAAAAACCTATCAGTCTGTGCCTTTCCCCCCTCTGCCTCTTCTCTCTAAGGTCTTACTAAAGGTCAGACAGGAAAAAACAAAAATGATCCTGATTGCTCCAGATTGGCCTCACCAGCACTGGTACCCAGTTCTATGGAATATGTCTTAACTCCCTCCTTGGTACTTGCTTCAAATACCACCTCTACTGTCTCAGCAGAACAATCAAATTCTGCATACTCTGCTCCAAACTCTGAACCTTGCAGCATGGCTGATCATTTAATTTATTCAAACACCTCTCAGTAAATCTGTGATGGATGTCATTTTGGAAGCCAGAAGGCCTGGTACTAGAAAATCTTATGCTGATAAATGGAAGAGATTCTGTGCTTGGAACCAAGCACAAGGAACAGACGCAGCAAAACCAAATATCCCTCACATTTTACAATACTTGACTGAGATGCTTGACAAGGGCCTATCTTTTTCTTCAATAAAAATCCATGCCTCTGCCATCTCGGCTCATTACAACATGGAGCCTCCCCTCTTTTCTCATCCTCTGCTAAAACAGTATCTTAGAGGGGCCAAAAATTTAAGGCCTCCCAGAAGATCATCAACTCCTGCACGGGACCTCAATTTTGTGCTGGAAAAACTCACCCTGCCTCCTTTTGAACCAACAGCTACTGCGGATATAAAATTTTTATCTTGGAAAGCAGCCTTACTCTTGGCAATCACTTCAGCAAGAAGGGTTTCAGAACTACAGGCTCTCATGGCTGTGGGGCCTTTTATTACATTTTACCAGTCAGGGTGTCCCTCAGGACCAATCATTCCTTTATGCCTAAAGTGGTATCCAGTGTGACTCTTAACCAAATAATTCATCTGCCAAAATTTTACCCAAATCCGCAGAACAAGGGGGAGCGGATTCTGCATTCATTGGACGTACACAGACAACTACGATTCTTCTTAAACAGGACCAAATCTCTAAGAAAGTCTGAGCAACTACTGGTGGCATTTGCTGCAGGATCAGAGGGGAAGGCTATATCAAAGCAGACTATTTCTAAGTGGATAAGCCACTGCATTCGTTTCTGCTACTTGCGCCATGGTAAACCTGTGCCCAAGGAAATCCGGTCACATTCCACCAGGGCTGCCTCTATCTCAGCAGCCTTTCTGAGGAGTTCCAACCAAAGACATTCTAGAAGCTGCTACTTGGAGCTCTGTTCATAAATTCACAAAGCATTCTCATTTGCCTCTCTTCTCCAAATCCAGGGCAGGCTTTGCCACTGCAGTTCTGCAGGGCCTTATAGCCGCTCCTAATGCTATTTAGTTCCATCCTCCCATCCATAGCTTTGGGATTCTACCCAAATCTAATTACTGCAGCAGTGAAACACGAAGAACATAGTACAGTTGTGTACACTTACCATAAATGTAGATATTCCAAGTGTATTCACTGTTGCAGTCCGGGTTACCCACCTGCCATCCCCCTTTTCTATAACTTCTCTTTCCTTCACTATATTTTAAAGCCTTTGTGGTGTATTTGCTTTTAGATGAAGGTAAAGTTTATGTTGCTAAAAGTGCATTTACATATTTTGCTGTTTTTATTTATATATATATATATATATATATATATATATATATATGTGTGTATATATGTATTATTTTTTTTTTTTGCTCCCCATTTGGGGGGCACCTGACATCTGGGGCAAGAAAAACTGAATAAAATGGCGTCTGCTGCATGTTTTATACCCCTGACGACCTGACGTCATGGAAGAGGAGACAGCAACCAACGCAGGACCCAAGACTTTGTTATTCAGGCCGACTGAGGGCAACCTGCCAGCAGATTGCCCAAATGTAATGACTACAACAGTGAATACACTCAACATCTACATTTACGGTAAGTGCACACAACTGTACTTTCGGAAAATCAGCACAGTTGTCGGTCAGTTTTGCCCCTGGAGCCGATAGTAAGGCTATTTCTAAGCAAACCATTTCTAAATGGATTGCACATTACATCACTTTTTGTTATTCCTTTCATGGCAAGGTTCCTCCTCAAGGGGTTAGGACCCACTCAACTAGAGCAGCTTCCACTTCTGCAGCCTTTTTAAGGGGTGTCCCTACTAAAGACATTTTGGAGGCTGCCACATGGTCTTCTGTTCACACTTTCACAAAGCATTATAATTTGCCTTTGTTTTCCACAGCCATGGCATGGTTTGCCACTGCTGTTCTGCAGGGCATCGTCTCCAACCTTTGATTCTGTTGGTTCCTCCTCCCTTTTCTCTGGGCTTTGGTAATCAACCCATTAGTTAGGACTGCAACAGTGAAACACGAACAATAGTACAGCTGTGTACACTTACCATAAATGTAGATGTTCGAGTGTATTCACTGTTGCAGTCCTGGTTTCCCTCCGTCCTTCCCCATTTTCTGTCCTCTCCTATTCTCTTTTCCTAAGGTACAGGCTAAGTTTGATATTTGCCAAAATTGCTTTTGGTTTAACCCTTAATTTCTGTGGGCTTCTAACTGTTATGGCAAGAAAGACTGAGGAAGGGATGTCTGCTGCCTCCTTTTGTATCGGACGTCCTTTACAACCAATGACAGCCGATGTCATATTTACTTATCTTTGGTATTCTGGCCGAGAGCTACTGGGAGCCGGATAACCCATTAGTTAGGAGTGCAACAGTGAATACACTCTAACATCTACATTTATGGTACGTGTACACAACTGTACTATTTGGGCAGTGTTTCCCCATCTGTACCTCACAACCACAGAAAATGTGAAATTTATTTATCAATTGGAATCCACTAGCAAACACTTCTTTTTCCAAAATTATCTTTCATTATTGTGTTTTATTATTTTGATTGCAGCAATTACTTTAAACAGCTTTCTGATTTGCAAATGTTTTAGAAGTGCAGAATACTAGGGGAGAAGGGGAGAAGTAATATTGAATATTTCACTGTTCACAGAAACAAACCTGATAAACACACAAAGACAATAGTTTATAGTATTTGCAGTTTAGAACTGAATATAGAAATTGGCTACTTGAGGTTTATGGTAACCTGTAGAGAAGACCAGCTGAAGGTACCGGCTAAGATGAGAGAGACTCTCAAGACAACCATTGATGGTACTGTATTATGTTCCCCAATCAAGCTGAGAAAATATTAAGGGGTGGGGGGGGGGGGCTGCATTAAGTATTGTTTTTCCCATCTTTCATGACTTTGACCTTACAGGAAAATTAAGAGCAAGGAAGTAAGCAATTCTGTGGAGCTTTGTCTTTCAAACCCAGTTAAATTCAACATGGGAGCAAGGAAGTTGCATCAGAGAATTATGAAATAGTCTGTGAATAACCAGGGAAGGATGAATGTGGAGAAATCTGAAAGCTACTCTTACAGTGAAATCAGTAAAATAAGACCATAAGCTTGAGGTGGTGGATGGAGGTGATAGAGATGAAAAGTGTAAGATGGGGGGGGGTAGTAGGATGAACACTGTGGGATATAAAAAAAGAAATGAAGATCTCAAAGCTGAAGGCTCAGTCTCATCTGTGGGAAAGCCAAAGACTATTTGGAAAAAAACACATGGGAGAGACAGAAAGGAGGCAAATAAAGACCTTCAGCCAAAAGATGTATTGCAAGAGAGAAGACCGGCAGCAGTTAGATGTGACTGATGAAAACGTTAGGCTTATTACAAAGAATCGAACGATGGCAGTAGTTAATGTGACATCCTGATACTACGGGAAATGGGGGGTAGTGAGCATACTTATCTGATTAAGGAGAGTAAAGTGCAGTCTGTGGTCGTACTAGATCTTGATTTGTTGCAGTGTAGTATGCAATTTATGGTGCCTTAAGTTACCTCCTTTTTCATTTCTAACTGCTTAGTGCGCACTGCAGTGCTTAGGATATTAACCCATTTTTTTTCATCTTACCTTTAAACAGCTATTACAAGACCACCAGTTATTGGAGAGGCCACATTCGGCCTCTCAGTAGTCATCTTGGAATTAGTTCTTCTGTTTTCTCCTGGTGAGAGAAGGAGCACAGGGGCATTATCTCCTGGAGATTGCTGATCACCGGAAAGCCTAATAACTCTTCATAGGTGACAGCTTGGAATTGTGCTTATATTCTACTCCTGGTGAGAGAAGGAGCAGAGTGCATTGATTCCTGACTGTTTTATGTTAGGCAGTGAGTGTCTGTGCTTGACGTTCCTGACTGGTCTGGTTGCTATTCAAGCACTCTACCAGGAAAAGGCTACAACAAGCCTACAGACCCTTGCCTCATCTGGGAGAAGACTGTGGGTCACCAAACAGGCTGTGGCCTGCTTCTCATCTTGAGACTGGTGGCAATGTTTTGCTTCTAGTGAGAGAAGAAGCAAATGAGCACTGTATCCCAGCAGAGTGAAGCTGTGGTGAGACCAGCACAAGCAGTAGTCAGGCAGTAGCCATTCAAGTGACTTCCCTCTTGTCATCATTCTTGACAAGCTAATTCTTTGTTTTCAGTAAGTACTACTTGATTTGTTTCTAACTTCAGAATATCTGCCTAAATACTTCATCCCTAAATTTTCAGGATCTACGTATTAGTTTCCCCTCAAGTGTTTGGCAGTGCCCTGTATAAACGCAGGCACCTTGAGTGGCATTATTCCTTTATAAGCACTATTGAAATTTCACCAATACCTAGTTGCACACAGGACAATTACTTTGCAGTGACAAGCACTGTCCCCAGAGTTGCAAACTGGATACTCCCGACACTGATTTACATTCTCACTCCAACTGTAAAATCAATTAAAAAGGGTCTGTTGCCATGAATATGAACTTTCTCACTATCTCCGTTACCAGCCTGGTGGATATGGGCATCCTGAGGCAATGTAGAAAGTGCCTCATGTTTACTGACTACCAGTTAATTCTCCAACAAACTGATATAGTATGTGAGAGATGTATTTATACAATGTCACTGGAGGCAAAGCTGTCACATAATAGTATCCCTAATGTCAATAAGGTTGCTAGTAGTACACATACTGCACCCGTCAAACACAATTCAAAGCAGACATAAAGACCCACATATGCCGAGGCACTTCAATGTAACCTTTCTAAATCCCAAAGACCTCCTAGATGAAGTACACATAACAAATACCCTCAGCAGCCCCAAATGCACTCTTTCAAAACAAGACCCAGATCAACACATACAGCCACATCTCATGGAGCCTATATTTCTAAGCCCATAAGGCAAGCCACCACACAATCCAACATTCTGGTCATTGGAGATTCCATCGTGACATACACTGATGCTCCCCTCACCAGGCTGAGTAAGGAGAAAGTAACAGTCAGTTGCTTATCAGGTGCTAGTATTCGTCACATTATGCATGCATTCAGGTCATTAAACCACAGGTACCAGTATGACTCAGTCATAGTCCACGTGCGTGTAAATGACCTGAGACATACCTCCCTTGACTATATGAAGAGAGGCATCATGGAGCTCCTGAAATATGTGTCTCAGACTGGTGTGAGCCTAGCATTGAGCAGCATTTTACTTTCAAGGATGATGCCACAGTACAAAAGAGGGCTGACTTTAATAACTGGCTTAGTTTCTGGTGTCATTCTAAAGGGGTGCAATATTTGTTGGCATGGAAGAAGATAGTCAACAGACCGTGCAACTTTGCCAGGGATGGTCTGCAACTCTCCCCTCTAGGCTTTTGAATATTAGCTAAAACATAGTCTTCCCCCATAGTACTTTTTTTAGACAATGCCAGACTGAAAAATACTTATGACATAGCAAATCAAAGCCAAGAAAATCTAAAGGTATTAGTGGTCAATGGTAGGAGTCTAAACAAAAAACTCCACCCCCTAGAAGCTCTCTTCATCCTAGAGAATGCTGATGTCTGTGCAGTCACTGAGACATGGTTTAAAGCAGTGAAAAACACACCGACATTGCAAGGTTATAATGCCTTCCACACGTTTTAGACCAGCTACTACACAGACAGGTATCTTGATTTACATCAAAAATAAATATACCTTAAGGCTAGTCAAACAGGACAATGCACTTGAGCTGCTCCATGTTCAAATCACCATAGGCAAAATGCATTGCCACTTCATTAACAGCTATAGATCTCCCTATATGACCCAGAAAACCCATACAATGTATTTAAACTTATTGGAAACACTCACCTTCCAACTCAATACCATATTCAAGGGTGACTTTAATTACCCCACTATTAACTGGAAATCCTATACTGCACCAAATGTACAGACACAGAAATTCCTGGATTTTGTAAACACAAACAGATTGTCAGTACAACAACCAGGGGTGCAACCATACTGGATCTGGTCCTCACTAATATAGGAGAGTGCTGCACCCCCTACTGTAATGTCTTCTCTGGTAAGGTCAGACTACAAAATGGTCTCCTTTGAGGTAAAAATAAAACCTGTACCCCTACCTAAATCTGGAATATTCAGGAACTACTCTAAGGCTAGCTTCCTGCTATTAACTGATAACCTGGTGAAATTTCAAGTCCCCATAAACCCTGAGAACACTGCTGCCTATGCAGAACTGTTCACAGAAACCCTATACAAGCATGCTAATAGCTGTATACAGATAGCAGTACCCACCAGGAAGTAGTACAGAACTAACTCAAAAAAATGAGCCACCCTGGTGGAATCACAAAATCAATAGGCTGTATAACAGAAAGAAGAAAATCGTGGCAAAAATTAGGAGATGCAGCACCCATCAGGTAAAAGCACTCTCATCAAACTAGACAAAAAATTCAGAGGACAAATAAAGTCTACCAAAGCCAAATTTGAGGTAAGCTTGGCCTCCCAGGCCAAGGACAACCACAAGGCATTCTTTAGCTGTGTCCACAACCTCAAAGGCAATACACAATTGTGTGCAGAGCTCATTGTAAATGGAGCCACCTATACTGAGCCAGAAGATATAGTAAACCCACTGACCGATAAATTTAGCTCCAAATCAACCCCACTCTCCCCACCTCAACCTTCCCTCATGAAATACCATCAAATATAACCCCCCCCCTGCTATCACTAGGGAACAGGTCTTTAATGCTTTCTCTAAGGCCAAGAACACTGCATCAGTGGGCCCAGACAATATTCCAGGATGCCTTCTAAATAGCATGAAACATGATGTGTGAGGCCCTCTGGAATTGCTATTTAAGTATAGCCTCCATACAGGCTTAATGGCCTCATGAATGGAGAACAGCAACAGTCATCCCTCTACACAAAGGTGGGCCCATCTACAGAACCTGGAAACTACAGACCCATCAGTCTCACTAGTCTTATATGTAAAGCCATGGAAAGAATTATCATAGAAATGATAAATAGTGACATAGTGAACCTCTAGACACTGGATCCAACCCAGTTTGGTTTTGTCAAGGGCAGGTCATGCCTATTCAATATGGTGGACTACTTTGAGAAGGTCACCTAAGCAATGGATGAGGGCAGGATGGTTCATGCTGCCTACCTTTACCTGGCCCAGGCATTTGACAAAATACCCCACTCGGGCATTATTGACAAACTCAAGAGGTTAGGTACAAACCCGTATGTCACCCAGTAGATAGCCAAATGGCTGACAGACAGGACCCAGGAAGTTAGAATTCGAGAGTCCACCTCTGCAAAGAGACCAGTCACAAGTGGAGTCCCTCAGGGATTGGTCCTTGGACTGCTCCTTTTTAGCATTTACTTCTTTGAAGTCAAGGCAAATGCCAATGGTCTCTGTTTGACTAAATTTGCAGATGATTGCAAATTAGGAGCTGTAGTTGAATCCCACACTGACACAAATGTTCTCTGGGAAGGGCTGACACAGGCAAACAACTGGTGTCAGAGCCACGGACTAAAACTAAATGCCAAGAAATTCATAATGGTATCCATTGGGAAGTCATCCACCCCTGGTAGCTATCATATTGACAACACCACCCTTAGAATTCACTGAGTAGTCAGGGACTTAGGGACATACATACACAGGAATCTAACCTTTGACCATCACGTGTCTACAGTAGTGAGGAAATCATTCTATGTTGTGCAGCTTATAAACAAAGGTATGGCAACTAGGTCAAGGAAGTCATAGTTCCACTTTATTCACCATTCATCAGACCCATCACTGAGTACAGTACCCCCTTTGGTATGTACCTAACCAGGCATATCCAACAATTGGAAAGTCCACAGAGGTCCCTCACTAAAAGAATACAGGATGTAAGTAAAATGTCCTATGCAGACTACCTCAAGGCCCTATCTCTGTATTCTGTCTACTACAGGCTGTTAAGGGGCGATCTATACATGGTACACAGGGCATTGTCAGAATCTACTCTGATGGACCTCTTGCATATCCACAAAACAAACAGCACCAGAATTTCCTGTTCTAAAGACTTAAAGCTTGCCTATGATATAAATAGGACCTGTTGAAAGATAGGCATGTATCCCAGAGACTACCCTGTCTCTGGAACAGGCTCCCCATCCATGTGAAGCAGAGTTCTTCCATACCCCAATCCAATTGTAATTTGGGCAATTGGATGGGGAACAGGAAATTCATACCTGGCTTGGCACCTATGTCTGTAATGGACATGGGCAGCCTGTAATGGTTCATCTCCCAGGCCCATGCTTACACTTGTCAAGGGTACCAGAACTTGTCAGAGATTTGGGATGCATGGCTAGGCTTAAAAAGGCCCTTGTGGTCGTTAGCCTAGTAAACACCTATGAACCTATAAACAAAAGGATACAAAGCCTAAACAACAAGTCCTACATGGACCAACTCAAATCCCCGTCTCTATATTTGGTATCCTATAAACTGCTAAGAGGTGACCTGTGCCTGGCACACTAGGTATCCTCTGAAACAGCATGGATGGATTTACTGCACATCCGCAAGTCCAGTGGCATCAGAAATACTTGGTCTAGGGATCTGAACCTCTTCTGCAGCATCAACAGAACAGTTTGGAGGAACAGGTATATCTCAAGATGATACCACTACTCTGGAACAGACTCCCCATCCACATTAAGCAAAGTTCATCACTGTCCATATTCTAGCACAACTTGGATGTATGGGTAGGAAACAGAAAATTTAGCCCAGGACTGCCCCCATGCTAATAATGGACAGAGGCAGCACCTATTTAGGATTTGCTTTATCCAGTTCATGGTTCCCCTTAAATTATCTATGGTATGATCCCAGTTAATATCATTAGGGGTAATATATAATTTATCGACCATGGGATGGGTAAGGACAATATCTATCTAAAGAAGACAGATTAATTTAAGCACAAAAAGGGAAATTAGTTAGGCTTGAAATGGCCCACAAGGGCTGTTAGCATAGTACTTATCTATGAACCTATTAACATAAACACACACACACACACACACACACACACACACACACACACACACACACACACACACACACAAACGCACACAAACACACACACACCCTCACAAAGGCAAGGTTAAAGATGAAATATGCTGACTCTTTACACGGATCACCAGTATGGAATATAAAGCCCTTAATCAGGAGCTTGTCATGTTATGAAAAAGGTAAAAGATATTGTCTAAGGGCATACATGAACATAACTCATTATTTACTAAATGCATGCAGCCTAATGTTGATGTTCCTTATTTTGACAAAGAGACACTTTTTTAGTTATGAAGTTATTGACAAATGGTAGTGCATACCACTATGTAAACCTAATTATTATATGTCAAAAGAAGTTCAGACCTAAAAAGAGCAATCAATTCCCTACATTTCTGTAAAAAAAAATGTTAAATACATTGATGTCAATGTTATAACTGAGGAGTACATTTCTGGTGGTTCTGGAGACAACATCCATCATATATCCTTGAGCATGTATAGAAAATACATTCAGATAATGCAGAAATATATCCATTGTTGTTTGGTCAGGGTCTGTGGGACAAGTATGCTAGAAATCCTTATTCAATTTAGATCTTTTTGATAGTAATCCTATGAATACAGTAAACTTCAGAGTAAAAAATATAAATTGTTTAAACAATTCTAGGCTAAGGGTCCTCTTTATTAGGGAAGATATTTATAGTCAATGCGGTAAGACTGGTGATATCTGAAGCAAACACAAACTATTTTGTAAAATGCCACTTTATGAACAAGGAGAATTTTCTTATTCAATGCAGTGAGGCTGATGACGTCTGAAGCAAACACAAACAATGTTATAAGATATTACTTTATTAATAGGAAATATTTTTATATTTGATGAAATAATACTGATAGTGGTTGAAACAAAAATAAATAGTTTTCTAATAAACACATGGACAGAGAAGCTTTAAAGTTTTCATTCTGGATTAACTCTGCAAATGAATTCATTTTTATTATGACAAAAAATCGATACAGTCTTCATATGTTGCAGATCAAATTAGTGGAAATTCTGATTCTCTGAAAAAATTTAAATGGATACAGAATTATAAATGTACAAATCCAGATGATGTTTGGATCCTGGCTAATGTGTTAATTGTTTTGCATTCATGCCTAGAGCTATTTGATCACCTGGGAATTTGCTTGGTGAACTGACAGGAGACATATTTAAATGGACTTTATGTAAGACAATTTAAAATCTAATAAAAATAAATTACATTTCATCATTTGAAAACATAATTTGTGGGCCATATGCCTCTAAATTAGGTACATTGTTTATTTTAAGATGGAATATAGTAGAGCTACAACACAAAATGTTAGCGATATTGCTTTTCTTACCTGCACAAAACTCATATAATCTGCATATAAGAAATATGTCTGATTTATGAGAGTCATTAAGAAAGTTGTTTGCTTCCAAGAGTTAGCATTAATAACATGTATACATGGCAATCAATGTTACAATTCAGTGCAAATTATCGAACTAGGAGTTTCGTGAAAGTTATATGCAGTCACAGATGGCTAAAATTGTCTGTATTTCTAAATACATTAAATTTTATATCAAAAGTTACCATTCAAAGGAGATGAGGCTTATATATTTAAAAGACCTTTGGACAAACATTTCAGTCTTGAATCCTGTCCTATTTTTTTCCTTTTTAACCTTCTTATAATATGATGCCTTATGAATGTGGAGGTTTCTGGTTGTAATTCTGAGATTCATAAGTGTCAGTTTAGGGATTATGGAAAAATAGATACAAAAGTACAGGAGAAGAGTGAATGCTGAGCATTGTCATTGTCCTTTAAAGCTGTTTTTGTGAAGGGGAAGCGCGCCATACCCCCACAACCTAAACGTACATATACCAACTGTAGGACTGACATATCTTAGAGATAAGGGAATAAATCAAGAAATAGCAATGTCAGATTGAAAAAAAAAAATATATATATATATATATATATATATATAAAGTCCTCATCTTTTCTCATTCAATTTTGCTATTCCTGGACTGTATCAGAATGCCAATGGGCATTGAATGAGAAACCCTGTAATTATTAGTTTCCAAGCTGTCCATCTTAATTCAAAAGTGATACTGCCATCCCATTGGTTACTGAAATGTGTCTTCAGAATGCTTTGCATTTTACTATCTGTATCTACATCTTTTAGAAGGCATTGGTTAATTCACCAATTAGTAGTTATAGTATTTACATTTTGGATTTTAACTTTAAGATGTATAAAACAGTAATCTGAAAAGGCTCTTGATTCTGTTATAAACTCTAGGATATATATGCGCCATGGTTTAGTCAATATAAATAAATCCTAATAAATCCTGAGCAAAGTTTTCTATGGTAGGTAGAAAAGGTAAAATCTCTGCCCTAAGGATATGAGTATATAAAGACTAAAATATCAAATGCAGTTATTAAGTTTTTCAGAAGTAAAATATCCTATAGGTTTGATGGATTATCATAGCCTTTCTAAGTATAAGCATAGCCCAGAATCACATTCCAATAGTCATCCTATAGTATAGTTAAAGCTTATCAGTAAGTTATTTTAAAAAAACTGTCTTTCGTGACAAGGTACATATATGGATACAATAATTATGGGCCTAGTTATCCTATGACTAGAATATTCAGTTAACATAAAGTATCAGTGAGTTATTTTCAAATGGCAGTTCCTTTTAATTAGGATTACTACATCATTTCTACATGTAGAATTCCAAGATGCAAAAATATTTGCTATCTAGATCTTCTTCATACCATCGAAATGAGATGCTAACGTATATGTTTCTTGAAGTAGACAGATATTCATATTCATACTATATAGCAAATGTCTGAAGAGGCTACTTTTCTGAACTAGTTGAATGCCATCTAAACTCGATGATGATAATATTATTTGAGACATATATTTATTTATTTAAAAATGTTGATCCAATTGTTTGTACTTTATTTATATCCACTGCAGAAATATTTGCAATTAGCTAATGAAAGAAAAATAAAAACTAACAAAACCTTGCTAATATTAAAACTGATAGACCATCTGCAAGTATTTCCTTTGTCCTCAACTGTTAACCCCATAATAGGTTCATAGGTTCATAGGTAGGTGCTAGACTATCGACCCAAGGGCCTACATAAGCCTAGCCAACAAGGTTCCCTGGCTTACGCCACCCAAGAAAGTTATTTTCCCATGCCACTGTCGAGCAGAGACACAGAAGTGATCCCCGGGGTGTATTTCCTATTTCCCATCTACTCATCAAGATTTTTCTTGAAGAGTGCTAATGAAGAACTTTGCTTGACATAGATGGGTGGCTTGTTCAAGAGTATAGGAAGTCTCTGGGACAGGAATCTATCCCTCCAGCGTGTCCTGTTTATTGTGGTGACAAGGTTTAGGTCCCTAGAGCATGTAGCTCAGAGGGATTGGGATTTCTTTAGGTGTAGCATGTCCAACAGCTCTGGGTTTGACATAGCTTTATATTGTAGGCAGAGATCACCTCGGAGTAGGCGATATGCTATGGAGTAAAGCTGGAGTTTTTCGAGGCAGTCAGTGTAGGGCATTTGTTTGAGGCCAGTAATCCTCTTTGTGAGGTACATCTGTAGCCTTTCCAGCTGCTGCAGATGTCTTGTGAGGTACATTCCAAAAGGGGCGTTGTACTCTATAATGGGTCTAATGAGTGTCGAGTAGAGGGGAACAATGACCTCCTTTTCCTGGATGAGAACCCTTTTATGATGAGGTGTGCCACGTAGAAGGACTTCCTGACTACTGTGGTGATGTGACTATCAAAGGAGAGACTACTGTCCACCTGGGTCCCAAGGTCTCATCACACATTTGGTGTTAAGTAGATTGCTGCCTATGTGGTAGTTCATGGGTAGAGAGTTTTTACCAAAGGGGATGACACTGCACTTTTTGCCATTGAGCTTGAGACCATGGCTCTGACACCAGGCATCTTTCTCAGTGAGGCCCTTCTGTAGGATGTCCACATCATTTGGGGGCTTGACTATGGCTCCTAGTTTGCAGTCATCTGCGAACTTCGTTAGCCAGAGGCCTTCTGTGTTACCCTGTACTTCAGAGAAGTAGATACCAAACAGGAGAGGTCCCAGGACGGAACCCTGTGGTACTCCACTTGTCACTGCTTTGAGGTCAGATTTGGAGTCTGCAACTTTTACAGTGTGGGTTCTGTCAGTGAGCCAGTTGGCAACCCGTCTTGATGTTGGGATTTATACCTAGTTTAGTGAGTTTAGCTATAATTCCAGAATGGGGATGGTGTCGAAAGCCTTGGCGAGGTCAAGATAGACTGTGTGAACCACCTTACCCTCATCTACGGCTTTGTTGACTGCCTCAAAGAAGTCGATCAGGTTCAGGAGGCATGATCTGCCTTTTACAAACCCGAACTGGGTGGGATCCAGAGTTTGGAGGTTACCAATGTCTTTGTTTATGAGTTCCATGATGATATGTTCCATGGCCTTGCAGACCAGGCTCGTCAGGCTAATAGGTTGATAGTTCCCGCGATCAGTGGTGGCTCCCCCTTCATGGAGTGGGATAAATATTGCTGTGCGCCATTCAGTGGGCACAAAGCCTGATGCGAGGCTATTATTGAACATGGTGCTTAAATGGGGAGCCAGTTCGTTCTGACGTTCGTGTAAAACGCAGCCTGGGATGTTGTCTGGTCCCATGGATGCTGTGTTTTTGGCTTTAGAGAGTGCAGCTTTTACCTGCGTAGTTGTGATTACAGGGAGTCTGCATTCTTTATGTATAGATATGGCCCCTTTAGGGGCCTCCTAATGAAACAAGCTTAATGCAAGGGCCTCCTAATGAGACCAGCTTAATGATCTGACATGTTTTATAGACAAAACATCAAAACCCAGATTTCCTCCAATATAAAACATTACAATTAAATTATTTACATAAACACAATGCCTGTTTGCAAAAGTTGCCAGTAGTAGCAGTTGCTTTGTCCTGTACTTATTTACTGTATAAATAAAATATTTTAAGCATCCTATTAGTTAGAAGAATAATTGCCAGTATCAAGTAATCTACAAAGGAGAGGATCAGTAGTAACATGAAAGTACAACCTATGTTCATATTAAAATAGCCCAAATTTTCTTAATCCTGAAGGATTATTTGAGTCTCCATTCTAATTAATGAAGGAAAGGCATAGAATTTCACAAGCCTAATGACAACTTTTATCAAAGGCATCCAATCAAGTTAGATCTTAAACACTTTTTGGTTCCTGTTAAGTAATTCTTCTAGTTTTTTTTTCAATTAAAGTAACCAGTTTACTGCTACAACTCTGAGATAGTGTCATGTATCTAACTCCTTATAGTTAATACAGCATAAGATTTCCTGGGAGAGGGTCTGCCCATTCCCTCCACCTAGTCAGTTAGCAGACTATACTCAGGTAATTGCTGAATATATTAAAAAATGCACTTCAACCATTCTCAGGGAAGGACCCATCACTCAGGGAGATGTTGGGAGTATCACAAGTGCAATCAAAGTTAATTCATTTACTTATGCATCCTTCATATTACACATATCCCACTAAGGTATAGTGCAAATTTTACCCATAACTTGCAATGTGCTTGTAGGACTAAACCATAGCTAATGATTGTCATTTCATGTGATGAGTTGTATATTTATTTACTTATTTTACATTTGTTGACCGGGATAGTCCGACTGGATGTATGTCCATTTTCAGCAGAGGCCCGGGAGAAAAGCTCCACATTAAGACAATTTACATGACAGAAATCTTGACCATATACAATACAGATAATGTCAAACAGGTAAAACATTTTAAATACAGGAACATTTATATAGTACTGTTATAATAACATACCAACATACCCAACTTAATAAGTTAAACGTTTTGAGTAAAAGGATTAATAAAACATTTATTGTTTTTTTTATGGTAACATTGTGTTTATAAAGTTTATCAAACTTTAGCAAGTGAGCTACTACAGTAGGAATTAATAGAGAATATCAGAGCACCTGAAATAGCATGTTAAAGATGGATAGTAAAGAATGGTCCTGCTAGGGGAGAAAGTGTCAGTCAGGATTTGTGCATAGGCAAAAGCCATTGGGCTTTAATGAAGATTCGTAATTGCTTCTTGAAAAGTGGGGTAGAAGAAATGGCTGTTAGTTCAGTTGGAAGAGTGTTCCAAGAGTTACCAATAGAGTTTGAGAACAAGCTATCTCCAGATTTGTTGTTGGACTTTAGGGTATCTACTAGTACCTTATTAGCTGATCAAAGAGTTGTTTGATTTTTACATGGGCAGATGAGGGTAGAGAGTATGGGTGTATCTGTGGGATGGTGTAAGATCTTGTGTGTAGTAGTAAGTTACTGGAAAAGAATCTGGCTTTGCAATTCCAGCCATCCTAGTAATTTAAGATTTTGGCAGTGGTGGGTTCGAAAAGGGGCACCAGTGGAAAATCTAGCTATGTTATAATAGGCTGTTTCCAACTTATGAAGATTATTTTTGGATAAGTTGGTATAGATTGGGGATGCATAGACAAGGGTGGAGATTAAGTGAGTTTGGACAATAGCAGTCCTAGCTAGAGATGTGAGATAGGGTTTAAGTCTGTAGAGGAAACCAAGTTTTTTATTAACTGATTTAATGGTTAGGTTGATATGTGTGTCGCAGTTCAGATTATGATCAATTGTTACACCTAAAAGTTTGGTGGTTGTGTCCGGAGTTATTACAGTACCATTATTAGATGTAATTGTGAAGTTGATAGCAGGAGACTTCTGAGTAGGAGAGAATAGTACCAATTTAGTTTTTTGGGGGCTAAGGAGGAGACAGGGTTGATGGAACCAGTTTTCAACTAAGGTAAATACTGCTTGGGTACTCAAATGAAGTCCAGCAGGCGAGGAGACTGAACATATTAATGTTGAGTCGTCGGCATATTGTATGCAGATGGCTTGTGGAAGGGAGATTTTCAGATCATTTATAAAAATAGTGAAGAGGAGGGGTCCCAGAATAGAGCCTTGTGGGACTCCAAATGTTATAGGGGGAAGAGTAGATAGTTTATTTTCCCAGAGGACTGCTTGTTGTCTATTGAACCAATTAACTGTCTGGGTATCTAGTGAAAGTGATTTGAGTGAGTTTAACAGTAATTGATGATTAACCATATCAAATGCTTTTGAGAGGTCAATAAAGAGGGCTGAGGACAGTAAGCTGTTGTTACAATTTTTATTAATGCAGTCAGAAAAGGATAGTAGAGCAGTTGTAGTACTACGGAAAGGCCTAAAACCATGCTGGCAGTCAACTAGCAGGTGGTTTTGGAGAAGATGATCAAGTAGCTGACGGTGAATACATCTCTCCATAATTTTTGCTAAGAGGGAAAGTAGGGCTACGGGGCAGAAGTTTGAGAGTTCATTTGAGTTCCCACCCTTACGCAGTGGGATAATATATGAGACTTCTCAGAGGGATGGGATGGAACTTTCTGTAATGGTTCTGTTAATTAAGATGGAAACAGGGTAGGCAAGCACTCCAGCTGCCATTTGAAGGTATTTAGCTGGGAGGAGGTCAGCTGATGGAGTGCATGGTTTAAGCTTAAGATGTAGGGAGTGTATGAGAGATGTTGGGACAGGCTGCAGTTGTAATACTTGGGGTAGGGTGGTTGGCAAGGATGAGTCAGTGGTGGTAACAGGTGGTAAGGTATTTGCTAAAGATTGAACAGTTTCTGAAAAAAATTTGTTAAAAATATCAGCAATTTGGTTGGGAGAATTATGAGTCAATTTAGAGGGTTAGGTGTTTTGGCTTGTCCAGGATGGAGTAATTTATTTCATCCTGACCAGAATTTTTGTGGGTTTAGATATTGGGTTTGTTGGAATTTAAGGTAATAGATTTTTTTATCAAGGAATATTGATTTTTTTTGTGGCATTCCTGAGCTGTCTAAAGTTTAAATAATCAATAGGGTCTTTGGTACGTCTCCATATATTCCAGATTTTATTTCTTAGTCTCATTTTTTGCCTCATGGAGCAGGTTTGTTCCTAATTTTAATAGTACGAGAGGGGGCATGGTGCTCAAGGATTTTTAGGAATGTATTGTTAAAAAAAGAGACTGCTTCATTGAGAGGTAGATATTTTAGGGGTGACCAATTGCAGGCTTTTATCTCTGCTTGAAAGTTACCTAGGTTTAGGTTCTTTTTGTTCCAGGTGGTTCTAAAGTTTAGTTGAGTGGGAATGGTGATCTTTTGTCTAGTTATAAAGGTAAGAGAGTGGTCACAAATATAATCAGGAAGTATGCCTATTTTGTAAGATTAGGGGTTATTGTTGTCTAGTATCCAGTCTAAGGTAGTTTGTTTGTTGCTGGGTTTATGGGTTCTGGTAGGGTCGGTGATAGTTTGATAGAAGCCATAGAGATTAATGTGAGAGGTAGGTTTGTCAGAAATACAACAATTCCAGTCAATATTAAAGTCTCCAAGGAGAATGATTTCTTGTGGGAATGATGTGGAAAGCCAGTAAAGGATATTTTCAAGAGTACTTATGTTGTTGCCTGGGGGGATGTAAGAGCAAATTATGTATATAGATTTATTAGCATTAATTTGGAGCTTAGATATTAAGATTTCAGCATTGCTAGGTGAGGGAGGTTGAGTGTTTAGTGAGGTTACCTGTAGTTCAGATTTAAACAATATCGCTACCCCACCCCCACCCTTTTTGTTAGGATGGTCAATTCTAAGGATGTTATAAACTGGAGGGATGATATCATTGTCTTTAGTAACTGGTTTGAGACAGGTTTCTGTGAGACATAGGATGTCAAAGGAATGTAAGTCTAGTAGGGCATGAAGTTGGCTAATTTTGTTATTTAAACTACGAATATTGAGGTGGGCAATTAGAAGAGAGTTCAAGGAAGAAGAGGGAGTATGGGAAATAGAGGTGAAGGAAGAATGGGAGTCAGGGAAGGTATTGCCAGGCCCTGGGTTTGGGCGAATGTCGCTGTATAGTAGTAGGTACTGAGGATTGTGTGGAAGTTTTGCTAGTTTACATAAAATAGGGTCTATTTTTCTGGTTTGGAATTACTTAATATGGTTTAATCTGTGAAGGCTGATGAGGATGTAATGTTACCGTGGGTTTGTGAGGCTGACAGATAGAAAGGGGAAGTTTGTTTAAAGGAGTGTTGAAACTGAAAGGAGCTTAGGTATTCATAGCCTGTGAGGCTATGAGATAGAAGTAGAGTGGAAAGAATTATGGGCAAGAGGAGGACATTAGAGTTTTAGCAAGCCAGGGGTTGACATAAGTTGTGTCACTAAGAGTTGTGCTTAGTAATTGGGAATTTTTAAACAGAAAAGATAGGTGCAAGGGCGATGTTTTACAATAGTAGCCCCCCCCCCGGCCATTTAGCGCAGGAATGGCCATGGCCATAGTGATCAACATGCCTAATGGCTGTGATGTAGCATGCAAATGATGCATGATTGACATGTCATGCAGATTTGCCTGTGACATCATGAATATTCATTCCTTCTTCCTCAAAGTAGTGCGATCTCAGAGTTATTATATTTGCTTTTATATACGGGGGGCAGGGGGGCTAGTCCCCTGCAAAAAGCACAATTAAAACAAGTAATATTTGTGATCTAATGTACTTTACCTTCTTCCTTAAAGCAGTGTGATCTCTGAGTTGGTGCATTTGTATTTATATACACGGGGGCGGGGTTTGGGCAGGCCTTGCTACTGTGCATTGGGGGGGTACTGTTGCAAAACAATGCCAATGTAAGTAGGGGGCATATAAACTCCAACTTTTCTAAAACTGTGCATGAAGAAGACTTAGGATTTTTTTTTTCATTTTATGCTATCCATAGGAAATATATTTTCATTTTATGTTACTCCATAATATGCTTACACACCAGTACTATTTGCAGACACATCCATCTTCACAAATAACTACAAGGTGTTACCCTAAAGTCAAATATTCTGTGCTAGATAGCAATCCCATCTGTATTTCTGATTATACATTCTTATATTTGATTCACATTAATTGCCTGGGTCAGACTATGGCTCCTTTCTCCAAACAAAGATCACAATAAACATGTATTACCAAGCATTTCTGTCCCAAGGCAATTTACTAGTGTGCTGATCTCATTAAAAAAGTCTAGGCCCCTCCATGGATCCATGTTCCTGTTATTTTATGTTATTTAAAAATTATTCATTTTGAGTATCAAACAGTCTAGCCATTGTGAAAGATCAAACTCTCCAATGGAAATGCAGATTGACACAACGACTATGATTCATGAAGGTCCTTCTGTGCATTTTTCTTGTCAGGTACTTCTGTGCTGCATCCTGCAATTCTGATCCCATTCCACACTCATGATCCCCACAAGTCCCCAGGCCACACAGCATCTGAAATGTATACTGCCACTAATACTAATAAACTCCAGCTCTATTCAGTCAGAGACTTAAACCTCAGGATATAAATAACAGATTCATCACCCAGAGACTCATGTGAGACAGAGCACTCTGTTCAAGAGGAATCTTGACCAGTGGATGGGAGATCGTAGGTTTACCCCGGGAATCATCTCTGTATCACTGCTGGACAGAGGCATGGCAAACTAATGGGTATAGTATTCCTCAACCTAAGGGGTGGTGAAAGCCACACAACTCTGGCTGGGCTTATAAATGCCTTAGGGCAGATAGCCTAGTATGAACCTATGAACCTATGAACCTATGTACCTACTCCCCAGTGGAGAAAGACAAGGGAGGTGTTTGTGGGACCATCATTACTCCAGGTCTATACATGATCTGGGTACAGGACTTTGCATAAATCAGCAGATGTGCAGATCAGTGATCCAGGCACAGACACTGCTGCCAACAACAGTGTGGAGATAGCAAGTGTACTTTGTGGCTTGCCTGATGATGTGCAACTCCTGAATAGCGACATGAAATACAGAGACAGGGAGCAGACACTGCTGCTTAGGTCTCTGGTCTTCTGCTACTGACCCTATTGCTATGTTTGGTCCTATTAGGATGTTTCCCTACTGCACTAGCTGGTTCCACAATGCCATGCTATGCAACACTGCACACACCATTAGGATTTTTCTGCATGTCTCAGGTGTGTATTGCAGTACTTGACCTACTGTGTCAAAGCAACCCTTCAGTCTTCCAAACATACACTGCATGACATTATGTGTTTCTGCATGGAATGTGTTGTACTCCATCTCTGCCATGGTTTAGAGGTTGTGCACAGGAAATTATCATCCATGGCCCCAAGTCACCTTCAACACACAATAATTACGGCATTATGTGTGGTATGCCTCCTGCTTACATGATAAGTATGTATAATGCTAACCTGCATTTATATATACCTATTTATAGAACTAGCTTAAATTTGAAAAGCTTTTTATGCAATGATAAGATCAAACATGGGGGTTATGGTATGAGTGTGAGGGATTCAAGACTTGGTACCTTCCCTTGTGGACACTGCAACATGTGTAGTGCTCGACAGGGGTACAGGAAAATAATTTTCTTGGATGGCGAAAGCCAGGGTACATTTTTGGCTAGGTTTATATAGGCCCTAGGGCCAATAGCCTAGTACCCTCCTATGAACCTATATCCATAACACAGTTTTTCAGTCACCCTGTCCTGGATTTTATGTTCTTTCCCAGGTTTAATTCCACCTGCGACAGTAGTAATTTAGTGTACCTTGCTAGCTGTTAGTGCTGTGATTGCTTCTATGTTGGTAAGACCTCTAGGAGGTTGAAGGATAGGATATATAATCATCTCTACGATATTAAGAACATGCACCTTCAAAATGCTTTAGCAAAGCATGTTGCTGCTTTTAATTCACATAGTTTTAGTTTTATGGTCTTACAGCTTGTACATAAAAACAAGAGAGGGGGCAACTTAAATAACCATCTGGAGTCCATAGAGTTGAAGTGGATTCTGAGACGACGTGCCCATATTCATCCTGGGCTTAATAATTGTGTCAGCATAAAACCCGCACTGGAGGCACGGTCCCTGAAATAACTAAGTGAACAAATGAGTTTTTATTAGGTTAAGAAAGAAACTGGTCATTGGTTTCTGCTTGACAGTTCATATACCTTGCACTTTAAAGCTTTTTAGCTTTTTAATTTGCTTTAATTGGTTTCATCTGAATTGATTAATTGTTGTGAGCTATTTTAATTAATTGAAGTGACACTTTGGTATTTAAACTGTGTGGTTTGTCCTTTTGTAAGATCTGATGAAGCGTGAGTTGTTCACGTGAAAGCGCTTATCCTGTTTTACCTCTGTGAATAAATTTATACTGGATTTTAGAGCCGTGGTGGTTCCATCTTGCTGTTTTTTCCTGACTACGTTTGGTTTTCTTGGTGAGGACCTTTGGGTAGCAGTTTCCACATTTATTTTTATATCTGCTAACCTGCCTATGTGTACACCTACAGGGAAATGGCCCTACGGGAATTCCCCCTCCCTTGTATGAAATATGCCATATCTGTGAATCTTGACAGTATATTAGAACATTTTTAAAATCTGTTCCCGATTTTGTGTCTTTGTTTCTGAATTTTGAGTTACGAAGTTGAGAAGGCAGTGGGGAGTTGCATTCCATGTCACTGACAGCAGTGAGCAGAGATACATTTCTGGGCCATTATTTATAAATTCATTCATTCACTTGATCTCAAGTAATATAGTTCTGCAAAATCAGAAAAAAGAAGAGACAAACTACTCTAATTTATTTCATAAGGTGACAGAACAGCAGGTTTTGTATCAGCATGCATTTTCTGAATGACAAAAACTCTATGCAGCACCAAAGATTAACATTTTTGGCTGACCGTAAACATCAGTGATTTTTAACCATCAGTGATTTATAAGAAAATGAAAAAGCGAATGAAGGTTTGGCAGACAACTAAGACTCTAAGGCCTTAAAAGGTTTGATTCTTTCTACCTCCATTTGCTTATTGTGTGACTCTAATCAAGTCACTTAACCAGACAGTACTCTAGAAAAATGGACTGCCTGATTAACAAGATTAGTAAAAAAAAGATATTGACAAGCGCAGTAAATAGATGCTTAGAAAAACCTTTATAGCAGTTAACAGTAAAAAGTGGCAATGGTAGCACCTGACCTCAGACACATACACACACATACAAACACACATACAGCCAGATCATGTTCATGATCAAATGGAGCCCTAGGCAGGGTAATGGATTGATTCTCCCCTGCATTGATCCCCCCTTCTGTTAGCAAATAGTATCCATAACTGATCAATACTGTATGTTTGTTAATTTAAACTACGACCACAGTAGCCTACTGATACAAGGTTATCCTGTTTTTCCACCTGAGAAATTAAGAAATGACTTACAGTTTCAGAGCAGTCCTTGGTCAATTGTGATTGTTTCTTAACACATACTTGTCTTTGCTTTGTGATTGTTTCCAGCCCCCTCATACGAGCAACTAACAAGGTCTCCACCCACTTCGCTCCCCACCCTGCCCCCTATTCTCTCCCACCCCCAGTGGTCCCACCTTAATTGCACTCAAATCCCTCCCATCTTTCCAGTAGCCAACCACAGCGCTAACCCAACACTACCTCCTCCATCTTCCCACTACTATCACACCTCCTCAACTAACATGTACAAGCATACCTTTCCTATGCTCACTGCATGCACTCTCCTTACATATCTTACATCCTACCAAAGCTCCATCATTCCCCCACTCAACCACTACCACTGTACTACTACTCACATCACCACTCATGTCTCACCCACACTCAGCTCCCCTCCCACCAGCTCAAGAACCATCCCTATGCACCCCCCACATATTCTACCAACTATATTACTCAAACATAAAGCATCCCTACAACTTAACATAGTAACCCTCCTACCATACCTATTACCCACAGATCACAGTCATAAAGTTTCCCTTATAAACAAACACATTCAAAAACTGACAAAATTAATAATCTCATGCATATCAAAACTAGCCCTAAGTGGAGACATCCACCCCAACCCTGGCCCTACCATCTCCAACCCCAATCCTCATAATCAGACTAGAAACCACAACTTCTCCCATATTACAGCCAATAGAAAGCTAAGTGACTTCCTTCTACTAAGCTTAAATATTAGAAGTATATCCAACAAAGTCCATGAACTCCATGTCACCATAGACTTGTACTGCCCAGATATATTCATCCTGACAGAAACCTGGCTAAAATCTCACATTACCAGTGAGCAAATTCTCCCTACAGGTTACGGCATACTAAGAGTAGACCGGCTAAACAAAAAAGGAGGTGGTGTAGCTATAATATTTAAACAGCATCTAAACATCCAGATCTTAAAATCATCAGCTTCACAAATAGGCAATGAAGAAATAATATATACCAACCTCAAAATTAACCAAAACAAAACCATCAACATAATTGGATGCTACTTCCCACCTGGCCAAAACATCCCTCCACTAGAAAACCTCCTCAGCTGGTCTACCCACCATCTCCCCCAAGAAACTATCATCTTAGGTGATTTCAATATTGACTGGCAATCCGGTTCTGGCAACAATCCAACCCACCATGTACACCTTCATGGCTTCACCCAACTAGTCCAGTCACCAACCAGGATAAATAAAAACTCCAGCAAGCACACTACCCTGGATTGGATACTAGTCAGTAAGAGCCCCCAGTCATATATAACAGGCTGCTTATCAGATAGCCTCAGTGATCACTCCCCAACATTCCTACTCAAAAAATACCTATACCAAGCTAAACCTGTCATCTACTGTCAAATACGTAAAAAACTAAACTTTAACCCACTCACATTTATCTCATCCCTCAAAGAATGTAACTGGCATCCTCTAAAGTACCTCAGTCAAGATGATGTAGTTGAATTTTTTAATACTACCTTCCTGAACATCCTTAATTACCATGCCCCATAAGATTTTCCAGAACCAAAGCACAACCCTCCCCATGGCTACAGAAAACCACTAAGTCAGAAATTAAAAACAGGGATAAAGCCTGGGAGCACTGGCGTAAAACCAAAACTCCCTCAGCTAGACAGAAATTCCTAGAACTACGCAATAGAGTGAAAAAGCTAATAAAACAGGACAAATTCCAATACTACCAGTCTGCCCTAGACTCCTCACAACACAGCCCCAAACAATTCTGGTCCTCCATAAACTCCATCCTCCACCTAGGTAAAGTCAGTACCCCTCCTCCTAACATCCCTCACTCCTCAGAAAATATTGCTACCTCATTCAACACACACTTCACCCAAACCATACTATCACTAGCTAAACAACACAACCCCCCTCCCGTCCAACCCACACCTTCAACTAGTAATCTCCCCACTGCCTTCTCTTTTTCTCCTGTACCTCCTACCTCCAACATAAAAAAACTCTTAACTAAACTTAAACTCACCAAATTAGCAGCAGACAACCTCCCAAGTGAATACCTACAAATTGCAGCTGATGCTCTGGCCTACCCAGTATCCATCTTGATTAACCGATCTCTGTCAGAAAGTTACGTTCCCACACTGTGGAAAGTATCACATATAATTCCCCTCCACAAAGGTGGACCCTCCGCAGAACTAACCAATTACCGCCCCATAGCTATTCTCTTTCCACTCTCCAAAATACTAGAGATGCATACACTCTCAGGTCTCAGACTACCTCCTTACTAACAACCTCCTTTCCAGTACTCAGCATGGTTTCCGACCAAACCATAGCGCCACCACTGCCTTACTCTCCTTTACTAACACTATCCTTCAGCATAAAAACAATGGCTATCTCTCCTCTGCTACTTTCCTAGACCTATCTAAAGCATTTGACATGGTCCCACACAAACAACTTATCTCTGTCCTCAATAACCTATCCTTCTCACAATCAGTCATCAACTGGTTTCAGAGTTACCTGTCTGACCGCCAACAATCCGTTGTATGGCAGAATGACATATCTCCCCAACTACCTGTCTCCATAGGGGTTCCCCAAGGATCCATCCTTGGACCCCTACTCTTCTCTGTTTACACCAATAATCTATCCTCTGTCACCAAACATGGCACGCTCATACAATACGCAGATGACTCAACCATCATCTGCTCAGCCCAGTCCCTACCAAAACTGCAAAAAGTCACACAGGAAGACTTTTCCTCTGTTGAAACATGGTTATCCGATACCCAATTAATACTCAACCCAAACAAAACTAAACTGCTCATCTTCCAACCCACCAAAAATACTCAAAACAACTCTCACTTTAACATCACAGCAAAAGACAACACCACTATATACCGAACTGAACACACCAAATTGCTAGGAGTGGAAATAGACAATAAACTAAAATTTGACATTCACATATCCATGACCATAAAAAAGTCCACAAAAAACTAGGAGCATTATACAGAAATAAGCAATTTCTCACCAAAGCAGCAAAGATTTCAATAGCAAATTCCCACCTTATCTCCACCCTACTTTATGCCTCTACAATATATACCAACCTAAGGCAATGTGATCTAAACAAGCTAGAGACCTGCTACAACAAAATCGCCAAATTCGCCACAGGGGCATCCTACCATAGTCACCACTGTCTCTCACTTGCTGAACTGGGCTGGCTTGAACTCCCTCACCTCATTCAGTGGTATCAACTCTCACTCGCCCACAAACTAGTAAACCATCCAGTAAATGTCCCATCCCTCCAGAATCTACTCCAACCCTATCGCACCACCAGACCACTAAGATCCAGCAACAAAAATCACTTGCAGATCACTAAAGCCAATAACTCTGCTGGTGAAGCACTATTCTCTTGCGCCATAGTCAAATTATGGAACTCACTCCCACCCACAATTACCTCTGTACCATCATGTACCCACTTCAAAACTTTACTAAAAGCGCACCTAAAAACATGCTGGCTATGCCCTTGCAACTCCCACTCTAATATCACCCACCCCATCCAACCACTACCTTTCTTTCCACTCCACTAACTACCTTGATTATAGCAAGCTCAGATGCTCATAAGCCTTGTACTTATTATACAGCAGGAACTTTTCATTGTAACATTTGTTAATATCTGTTATGTACTTCACAGATAAAGATTCTAGTTGTCTACTGATGTACTATGTTCTTCATCTGTAAATATGTTGTAAGTAATTGCTATGTTAAATTGTTAATCGCTATGTAATCCAATGTAACTACTGTCTGTTTATTTTACTGTGGAGCTTTTCTCCCTGGGCCTCCGCTGAAAATGGACCTACGTCCAGTCGGACACTCCCGGCCAACAAATTTAAATAAAATAAAATAAATACTAATATTGAATTACTCAGCTGTCTTGCTCTTTCTAATTACCATAAAACACTGTTCAAACCTCTCAGTGTGCATACTATGTTATTGCTTACTTTCACAGAGATCCAGTTTCACTTTAATATGCCTATTAAAAAAGGTTTTTCAGTAAAAACTCTAACAGCCAAGTGTTTAACAAAACAAACCAGTCTCCTAATGATATCAGACTTAGCATGAGCAGCAATAATATTGAAACTGTATCTGACAACCTGTTAAGAAGAGACATGGTAGGGTTTGTTTTAGTGAAATAATGACAATATGAGAGGTGCAAAAACTCTAAAGACAAATGTGTAACATATTTTCTAACAGCTTGGAACAGCCCACCGGACACAGGTGTGCCTTTTCAGTGGTAGCTGGTGAAGTCAATTGGTCAGAGCTACACATTAGACAAACAAAGGCCAAGGAAATCAAATCTTACATTATGTGAAGGAACTCATTGCCCTAACTCATCTGCATTAAAAACAAGATAAAAAGCTGTAGCCCACCATAATACATTTTATAATTGTGCACCTTCAAAAAAAATAAGCTAACTTAAAATGCATTCATAGCTAAAACGCTAGCTTTAAATTCATAGCTTCATGCTGTCCAGTTTATTCATAACCCAGTAATAAACACACTGCCAGTAGTCAGGAAAACAAGGAACCCAAGGATCATACCTAAACAACACGGCTCACATAACGATGCTCCTTTTTACCACTATTGATTCCTTCCATTACACCATAACTACTCTGGGATGAAGGAACCAAGTATCTCATCTCACTGTTATGAGAACCATATAGTGCAACCATTGCACCGCATGCCCGCTCAACCTTTTATTACAGAATCTGTGACAAAGACCCAAAATCAAGAACAGATTTTAAATATTAGTCTTATATACTTAGAAATTCGCTAGTGTTACAGGTTTTCTTAATAAGCATTTTTTGATGGGCATCAATGCATGAAACACACATATTTTGTCATTATTTAGTGACTACAGTATGTGAAAAAATCATATTTTTATGAGAAAATAAATCAAGAATGGAATCCATCTATCATTTTCTCTAAATATTGCAAGGAACTTGACCCTTCAATCACAAACAACCAAATATCCCAGGCCATCCAGCTAACATCAAAACTCATTCCCCTTAAAAAAACTGAAATATACACAAATCATGATATTGCATAATGCCTACCTTACTCCAACCATTCTTAATAAATATACCCCTCAACCTCACCATTCTGCTCCTATTGTGGTAATCACAAAGCTGACCTGTTCCACACCTTCTGGAGCTGCAAGTGCACCTACAAGCTCTGGTACTCATTAAGAGTCCAGCTTGAAAGATGGGCTACGAAAAAACAACTCTATCCTGGAAGCTAGCCCTTCTACATATGCCCCCCACTGGTCTATCTAATCTACAAACTAGGGTTGCCACCTTCCTTCACGTCTAAAACCTGAGCAAAGCCACACCCCTCGCATCACTAGTAAACCCAACCCCTCTCCCGCCAACATACCACCTATTTTGTGACATCAATGACATCATCACTCAATGGGAACGGCTGATTTACTATGCTTTTCTGTAAAAGCATAGTAAATCAGCCGATTAAACTCCTTACTATGCTTTTCTGTAAAAAAAAGCATAGTAAATCAGCTGATTTACAATCTCCGATAGTCTCTTTCCTTTTTGAAACAGAATACCTGAGTTTGTACAGTGTTTTCCTGACTACCGGAGAATCAGTTTGATTTCCTGATAGACCGGAAAAAAACTTGAGGGGTGGCAAGCCTACTACAAACACGTATATTAGTAACAATAATTTCCCTACTCAAATATTACATTACACTACATTGGAAGGATACAGCATCACTCACATGGGAGGGTTTCAAACACCTTGCCACCAAACACCTACTGGCCCATAAATACTTAACCTTTACGCAGAAATCCCACACCCGCTTTACTGAATTGTGGAAATCCCTTTTTGACCACATCCTAGTCTGATGATAATATCTTCACTTATTGATGGACATTTGGCATATGTGTAAATATTTCATTGTTTTGCTGTTAAATTTCTCTCATCAATGTAATACTGTTTTTATAGTTACCACTCAAATATCAGTGTTATATACAATGAATCTATGCTAAAAATGTAATAAAATATTTTTCACAAAAAAAAAGAATGGAATCCATCATGAATTAAAATAGAGTCCAGGTCCATGTAACTTAGAATGTTATTTTTTTCTGAGATAATCATATTTTCAAGCTTTAACTCAGATATGAATAAATAAAATTAGTTACTTTGTATTGTCATGGTTATGATAAGAAAGCAGGAGGATGTACTGTCAGCATTATCTTTTAGAAACATGCATTTTTTTTTTACTTTTGGTTAGTCTGCTAAAAGTATATAATAATTATTTCATTTATACTGTCTGATTTTACTATAAAAACAAGAACAGATTTATTTTACTAAATCTCCCACAATCATGTTCTTCAATAAAGATATTACTTGATTGGCTGAAGTCTCAGTTTTGTATCTTTCCTTAGTTTGGTGCCGTTACCTGTACACTCAGATTTTCAGAGATGTTTATATGCTGCTGCATTAAAAACTGCCTTTAGGCCCGCTGTGAGAGGTTTTCTATCAGGTAAGTTTCTGTTGTATCAGTACATAATTCATCAGTTTCAGCAGAGTCTGTAGTCCCTACAGGTAAGCTTTATTAATAATCAGTACCTTAGATTTCATTGTATGTGAGTGTGTAAATTGTATGAGTCTGAAAAACTGTATGCATGGAAGATCAGTAACAGCATAAAGTTTCTTTAATTGTGTGCTAATGGGTTCTAATCCATAAAATACAAGGACGGAGTATTTTATTTTATTTATTTATTTTATTTTATATTTGTTTACCGGGATAGTCTGACTGGATACATGTCCATTTTCAGCGGAGGCCCGGGGAGAAAAGTTTCAAAAAACACATTCAACAAACTGTTACATTTTTACAGTTTAAAACACAAAATAAACACAAATAAAAAGATTTGTATACAGATGTAAACAAACACAAGAAACAGATATACACAAAAATTATTACAGTTTTACTCAAATGGAAAATTCTAGACAGTCTTTTTAAGAATGATAGGGTATTGAATGCCTAGTAGACTAACCTGGTAGTAGATCCAAGGAAATCATAGGATATATAAGTTAAGAAACAAAGTGTAGGCAGAAGTCCTCCATGTGCACACAAGTGATGGTTAGAGTTAGTCTGGATTAGGACAAGGACGTAGCCATCGTTTTTTTAAAGTACTGAATCAGACTTTTCTTGAGTAAGCTTGTCAAAAGAACAGAGTATCCTTCTGAGGTTCAAGAGCAGGTTTTTAATCAAAACAAACAAAAAATAAAGTAACAGAGAACATTCCTTAGTAAAATAAAAGATCCCAATAAAACTTGTATGAAGAGACACCAAGGCGATATCCAAAATACGATAAAACTTTTATTAAAATAAATAAATAAAAGTGCACATGAGCGCTTTCAGGCAGCAAGCCCTTCCTCAGATGCATTGAAACAGTTGAGACATACATTTTAAATAACATGCCATCCAATCCAATCCTAGTATTTTACCCTCCTTTTCCTTAGGAAAGGTTTTAAAGGAACAGCAGTGTTTAAACCTTGGCTCCTATCAGCCCCTAACTTTATTATCCATCTCGCTTCATTGCATTCTGTTTCATTAACAACATCCCCACCTCTAACAGTTTTATTAACCATTTGTAGGTTCATAGGTTCATAGGTAGGTACTAGGCTATTGGCCCTAGGGCCTATATAAGCCTAGCCAAAAAATGTACCCTGGCTTTTGCCACCCAAGAAAATTATTTTCCTGTGCCCCTGTCGAACAGAGCCACAGAAGTGATCCCTGGGGTGAATTTCCCATTTCCCATCCAATCATCAAGATTTTTCTTGAAGAGTGCTAATGAGGAGCTCTGTTTGACATAGATAGGTAGTCTGTTCCAGAGTATGGGAAGTCTCTGGGACAGGAATCTATCCCTCCAGCATGTTCTGTTTATTGTGGTGACAAGGTTTAGGTCCCTAGAGCGTGTAGCTCGGAGGGATTGGGATTTCTTTAAGTGGAGCATGTCCAACAGCTCTGGGTTTGACATGGCTTTGTATGTTAGGCAGAGATCGCCCCTGAGTAGGCAATATGCGATGGAATAAAGCTGTAGTTTTTTGAGACGGTCTGCCCCTGGTGGGGGTGTGAATAAGTTGATCCAAGGCATTGGAATTTATGAATTCTGGAAAACCTTGAGCAAAAGAGTTGGTACATGAGTAGTTTTCCCAGTTAATGGTGGGGTAGTTGAAATCTCCCATTATTAGGGTGTTGGGTTGTACCCTAATACTTTCCAGTGTATCAAGAAATGAGGAGTGGGAATCCTGGGGCATGGAGGGGGGTCTGTAGCAAGCTACAATTTGGATTGCGGTCTTGCCCAGAGTTAGTTGCACTTGGATAACCTCGGATGCATTATGCTGTGCAACTAGCCTGGAGGTGTGGATATCCTTAATGAATATGGACACGCCTCCACCTTTAGTGCTTCATTCTGGGTTAGGTGATCGAAAGGTGTGGTATGAATTGTAGCCTAGTAATGCAGGGGTGCTCTCTGGAGCTTTGAACCAGGTCTCTGTCACTGCACAGATGTCAATGTTCTCCATTATAAGGAGTGCCTCGAGTGAGTGCATTTTGAGGTTTAGACTTCTAGCATTGAGTAGCATTACCCTCACATTTTGCTTGCTTGTACCTGTTATGGTAGTGACTTTGTCATTTGAACTTTGCCTAAAAAAGGCACTATAGGGGTGGCAAGAGCCTTAGCCAGTATCCGGAATCCTAAGGGCGAAAGATGCAGGCCATCTCTGGCAAAGCATCATGGTCTGTCGACCATGTCGTCCCAGGCAGACAAATATTGGATCCCCTTAGAATGACACCATAAGCTTAGCCAATTGTTGAAGTCAATCATTTTGTCCTTGTACTGTGGTATCATTCTGGGTGATGGCAGGATGCTACTCAGGGTTAGAGTCATACCTGCCTGGGATACAAGATCAGAGAGCTCCTCCATGTCTCTTTTCGTGTAGTCCAGGGAGGTACGTCTCAGGTCATTCACACCAACATGGACAATGACAGTGTCAGATTGTGGAGTGACCTGAGTGCATGCATTATGTGGTGGATCCTGGCACCTGACAAGCAGCTGACAGTAACTTTCTCCTTGTTTAGTCTAGTGAGTGGAACATCAGTGTGCCTGACTATAGAGTCACCTATGACTTGAGTGTTGGGTACGTTGTTATGCCTTATGGACTGTGATTGAGTGGCACACTGAGTTTGTGGGCTATGTGTCATTTGGGTTGTGTTGGGGGGTGGAGTTTGCTTGCGTTTGTGCTTTGGATGTCCTTGATGCTTGGGCAGGTTTTTATTGAGAGCCTCCGTGAATGTAGGTGTGTGTTTTGTGTTTCTATGTGTGTGTTTTGGTGGTGTAAGTTTTGAGGGACTATGTGATGAGTGAGGTGTGGTGCAAGTGTTTACCTTCTCCTCTTGACTGTCTAGTCCAGTCTTGGGTGAAGAGAGCTTTGCTTCCAGTTTGGCTATATAAGTGCATCTCTCACAGGTTGTAGTGTTGGGTGGTAGGAGGAGAGGGTTGTCTGTGTACATGAGGCAATTGCTGCATTGCCCCAAGATGCCCAGATTCATCAGGTAGACAGGAGAAATCACTGGGAGCTGACCCTTAGACATGCCTGGATAGGTGCTTATTTATTAAGTACGAAAATCTGTTTTCCTCTAGACAAGTGAGGAATGTTGAGTGCTGTAGTAATTTGCAGCTTATGTAGTGCTTACAATGAGTTCTGAACAAGTGATGAGTTCAAAGAAACAGATTTGAGTGCTGAAACTAGAAAACTGGCTAATTATAAGAAACAAAACTAAGCTAGAAGGCTTCCCTCCAACACAAAAGGGCTTGGGGGCTCAGAAGCCTACAAACAGTCTAGACCACTTAACAGGAAAGGCACAAAACAAGCTTAAATTTTTTTTTGCTCTCTTTTCCAGAAGCTCTCTTTGTACACAGTAGGAGTGCCTGAAATCAGAATATGATCTCACTGCACTCAGTTGAGTGAGCAAATGAGATGGGCCCAGAAGGAGTATCCAAAAACAAATTTACAAGAGGGGCGGGCAGTTTCAAAGCCACTACAATTAACACCAAAACAGAAAGAGGGAGGGTGGGTGGGAAAACTAACTGAAGAACAGAGTCAAATTTCCAATTCAGTTAATATTGATGCAACACAATTAAATAAATTTAAATATTGTATTATTTTAAAAAAGTGCAGATAAAAAGGTACTTAAATTCTCTTATAAGTCCAGTTGAATACAACTACATCTTAGCCGGCCAAAGCTGAGGTTTTTAAGCAGAAAATATTTCAAACTGTACCACTTAAATAGGCATTGACAGGAAATCAAAGAATGTGGCTACCTCCACACCTGCAATTACTAACAGACAATAGAATTCAAGTAAGCACTAACTGAAGAACAGAGTCAAAACTTCCAATTCAATTAATATTCACGCAACACAATTACATCAATTTAAATACTGTATTATTTGAAAAAAGTGCAGATAAAGAGGTACTTAAATTCTCTTATACGTCTACTTGAATACAGCTAGATCTTAGCTGGCCAAAGCTGAGGTTTTTAAGCAGAAAATATTTCAAACTGTACCACTTAAATAGGCATTGACAGGAAATCAAAGAATGTGGCTACCCCCACACCTGCAATTACTAACAGACAATAGAATTCAAGCAAGCACTAATTGAAGAACAGAGTCAAAACTTCCAATTCAGTTAATATTCATGCAACACAAATAAATCAATTTAAATACTGTATTATTTGAAAAAAAGTGCAGATAAAAAGGTACTTAAATTCTCTTATACGTCCAGTTGAATACAGCTAGATCTTAGCTGGCCAAAGCTGAGGTGTTTAAGCAGAAAATATTTCAGACTGTACCACTTAAATAGGCATTGACAGGAAATCAAAGAATGTGGCTACCCCCACACCTGCAATTACTAACAGACAATAGAATTCAAGCAAGCACTAATTGAAGAACAGAGTCAAAACTTCCAATTCAGTTAATATTCATGCAACACAATTAAATCAATTTAAATACTGTATTATTTGAAAAACGTGCAGATAAAAAGGTACTTAAATTCTCTTATACGTCCAGTTGAATACAGCTAGATCTTAGCTGGCCAAAGCTGAGGTGTTTAAGCAGAAAATATTTCAAACTGTACCACTTAAATAGGCATTGACAGGAAATCAAAGAATGTGGCTACCCCCACACCTGCAATTACTAACAGACAATAGAATTCAAGCAAGCACTAACTGAAGAACAGAGTCAAAACTTCCAATTCAGTTAATATTCATGCAACACAATTAAATCAATTTAAATACTGTATTATTTGAAAAAAGTGCAGATAAAAAGGTACTTAAATTCTCTTATATGTCCACTTGAATACAGCTAGATCTTAGCTGGCCAAAGCTGAGGTTTTCAGAAAATATTTCAAACTGTACCACTTAAATAAGCGTTGACAGGAAATCAAAGAATGTGGTTACCCCCACACCTGCAATTACTAACAGACAATAGAATTCAAGCAAGCACTAATTGAAGAACACAGTCAAAACTTCCAATTCAGTTAATATTCATGCAACACAATTAAATCAATTTAAATACTGTATTATTTGAAAAAAGTGCAGATAAAAAGGTACTTAAATTATCTTATACGTCCAGTTGAATACAGCTAGATCTTAGCTGGCCAAAGCTGAGGTTTTTAAGCATAAAATATTTCAGACTGTACCACTTAAATAGGCATTGACAGGAAATCTATGAATGTGGCTACCCCCACACCTGCAATTACTAATAGACAATAGAATTCAAGCAAGCACTAACTGAAGAACAGAGTCAAAACTTCCAATTCAGTTAATATTCATGCAACACAAATAAATCAATTTAAATACTGTATTAGTTGAAAAAAGTGCAGATAAACAGGTACTTAAATTCTCTTATATGTCCACTTGAATACAGCTAGATCTTAGCTGGCCAAAGCTGAGGTTTTTAAGCAGAAAATATTTCAAACTGTACCACTTAAATAGGCATTGACAGGAAATCAAAGAATGTGGCTACCCCCACACCTGCATTTACTAACAGACAATAGAATTCAAGCAAGCACTAATTGAAGAACAGAGTCAAAACTTCCAATTCAGTTAATATTCATGCAATAAAATTAAATCAATTTAAATACTGTATTATTTGAAAAAAGTGCAGATAAAAAGGTACTTAAATTCTCTTATACGTCGAGTTGAATACAGCTAGATCTTAGCTGGCCAAAGCTGAGGTTTTTAAGCAGAAAATATTCCGGACTGTACCACTTAAATAGGCATTGACAGGAAATCAAAGAATGTGGCTACCCCCACACCTGCAATTACTAACAGACAATAGAATTAAAGCAAGCACTAACTGAAGAACAGAGTCAGAACTTCCAATTCAGTTAATATTCATGCAACACAATTAAATCAATTTAAATACTGTATTATTTGAAAAAAGCGCAGATAAAAAGGTACTTAAATTCTCTTATACATCCAGTTGAATACAGCTAGATCTTAACCGGCCAAAGTTGAGGTTTTTAAGCAGAAAATATTTCAAACTGTACCACTTAAATAGGCATTGACAGGAAATCAAAGAATGTGGCTACCCCCACACCTGCAATTACTAACAGACTATAGAATTCAAGCAAGCGCTAACTGAAGAACACAGTCAAAACTTCCAATTCAGTTAATATTCATGCAACACAATTAAATCAATTTAAATACTGTATTATTTGAAAAAAGTGCAGATAAAAAGGTACTTAAATTCTCTTATACATCCAGTTGAATACAGCTAGATCTTAGCTGGCCAAAGCTGAGGTTTTTAAGCAGAAAATATTTCAAACTGTACCACTTAAATAAGCATTGACAGGAAATCAAAGAATGTGGCTACCCCCACACCTGCAATTACTAACAGACAATAAATTTCAAGCAAGCACTAACTGAAGAACAGAGTCAAAACTTCCAATTCAGTTAATATTCATGCAACACAATTAAATCAATTTAAATACTGTATTATTTGAAAAAAGCACAGATAAAAAGCTACTTAAATTCTCTTATACATCCAGTTGAATACAGCTAGATCTTAGCGGGCCAAAGCTGAGGTTTTTAAGCAGAAAATATTTCAAACGGAACCACTTAAATAGGCAATGACAGGAAATCAAAGAATGTGGCTACCCCCACACCTGAAATTACTAACAGACAATATAATTCAAGCAAGCACTAACTAAAGAAAAACTTCCAATTCAGTTAATATTCATGCAACACAATTAAATCAATTTAAATACTGTATTATTTGAAAAAAGTGCAGAAAAAGGTACTTAAATTCTCTTATACGTCCAGTTGAATACAGCTATACCTTAGCTTGCCAAAGCTGAGGTTTTTAAGCAGAAAATATTTCAAACTGTACCACTTAAATAGGCAATGACAGGAAATCAAAGAATGTGGCTACCCCCACACCTGCAATTACTAACAGACAATAAAATTCAAGCAAGCACTAACTGAAGAACAGAGTCAAAACTTCCAATTCAGTTAATATTCATGCAACACAAATAAATCAATTTAAATACTGTATTAGTTGAAAAAAGTGCAGATAAAAAGGTACTTAAATTCTCTTATACGTCCACTTGAATACAGCTAGATCTTAGCTGGCCAAAGCTGAGGTTTTTAAGCAGAAAATATTTCAAACTGTACCACTTAAATAGGCATTGACAGGAAATCAATGAATGTGGCTACCCCCACACCTGCATTTACTAACAGACAATAGAATTCAAGCAAGCACTAATTGAAGAACAGAGTCAAACCTTCCAATTCAGTTAATATTCATGCAACACAATTAAATCAATTTAAATACTGTATTATTTGAAAAAAGTGCAGATAAAAAGGTACTTAAATTCTCTTATACGTCCAGTTGAATACAGCTAGATCTTAGCTGGCCAAAGCTGAGGTTTTTAAGCAGAAAATATTCCGGACTGTACCACTTAAATAGGCATTGACAGGAAATCAAAGAATGTGGCCACCCCCACCCTGCAATTACTAACAGACAATAGAATTCAAGCAAACACTAACTGAAGAACAGAGTCAAACCTTCCAATTCAGTTAATATTCATGCAACACAATTAAATCAATTTAAATACTGTATTATTTGAAAAAAGCACAGATAAAAAGGTACTTAAATTCTCTTATACATCCAGTTGAATACAGCTAGATCTTAGCTGGCCAAAGCTGAGGTTTTTAAGCAGAAAATACTTCAAACTGTACCACTTAAATAAGCATTGACAGGAAATCAAAGAATGTGGCTACCCCCACACCTGCAATTACTAACAGACAATAAAATTCAAGCAAGCACTAACTGAAGAACAGAGTCAAAACTTCCAATTCAGTTAATATTCATGCAACACAATTAAATCAATTTAAATACTGTATTATTTGAAAAAAGTGCAGATAAAAAGGTACTTAAATTCTCTTATACGTCCAGTTGAATACAGCTAGATCTTAGCCGGCGAAAGCTGAGGTTTTTAAGCAGAAAATATTTCAAACTGTACCACTTAAATAGGCATTGACAGGAAATCAAAGAATGTGGCTACCCCACACCTGCAATTACTAACAGACAATAAAATTCAAGCAAGCACAAACTGAAGAACAGAGTCAAAACTTCTAATACAGTTAATATTCATGTAACACAATTAAATCAATTTAAATACTGTATTATTTGAAAAAAGTGCAGATAATAAGTACTTAAATTCTCTTATACGTCCAGTTGAATAAAGCTAGTACTTAACCAGCCAAAGCTGAGGTTTTTAAGCAGAAAATATTTTAGACTGTACCACTTAAATAAGCATTGACAGGAAATCAAAGAATGTGGCTACCCCACACCTGCAATTACTAACAGACAATAGAATTTAAGCAAGCACTAACTGAAGAACAGAGTCAAAACTTCCAATTCAGTTAATATTCAGACAAGACAATTAAATCAATTTAAATACTATATTATTTAAAAAAGTGCAGATAAAAAGTACTTAAATTATCTTATACATCCAGTTGAACACAGCTAGATCTTAGCCGGCCAAAGCTGAGGTTTTTAAGCAGAAAATATTTCAAACTGTACCACTTAAATATGCATTGACAGGAAATCAAAGAATGTGGCCACCCCCCCACACTTGCAATTACTAACAGACAATAAATTTCAAGCAAGCACTAACTGAAGAACAGAGTCAAAACTTCCAATTCAGTTAATATTCATGCAACACAATTAAATCAATTTAAATACTGTATTATTTGAAAAAAGTGCAGATAAAAAGGTACTTAAATTCTCTTATACGTCCAGTTGAATACAGCTAGATCTTAGCCGGCCAAAGCTAAGGTTTTTAAGCAGAAAATATTTCAAACTGTACCACTTAAATAGGCATTGACAGGAAATCAAAGAATGTGGCTACCCCCACACCTGCAATTACTAACAGACAATAGAATTCAAGCAAGCACTAACTGAAGAACAGAGTCAGAACTTCCAATTCAGTTAATATTCATGCAATACAATTAAATCAATTTAAATACTGTATTATTTGAAAAAAGTGCAGATAAAAAGGTACTTAAATTCTCTTATACATCCAGTTGAATACAGCTAGATCTTAGCTGGCCAAAGCTGAGGTTTTTAAGCAGAAAATATTTCAAACTGTACCACTTAAATAGGCATTGACAGGAAATCAAAGAATGTGGCTACCCCCACACCTGCAATTACTAACAGACAATAAAATTCAAGCAAGCACTAACTGAAGAACAGAGTCAAAACTTCCAATTCAGTTAATATTCATGCAACACATTTAAATCAATTTAAATACTATATTATTTGAAAAAAGTGCAGATAAAAAGGTACTTAAATTCTCTTATACATCCAGTTGGATACAGCTAGATCTTAGCCGGCCAAAGCTAAGGTTTTTAAGCAGAAAATATTTCAAACTGTACCGCTTAAATAGGCATTGACAGGAAATCAAAGAATGTGGCTACCCCAACACCTGCAATTACTAACAGACAATAACATTTAAGCAAGCACTAACTCAAGAACAGAGTCAAAACTTTCAATTCAGTTAATATTCATGCAACACAATTAAATCAATTTAAATACTGTATTATTTGAAAAAAGTGCAGATTAAAAGGTACTTAAATTCTCTTATATGTCCAGTTGAATACAGCTAGATCTTAGACGGCCAAAGTATCATAAATTTAAAAGAATGACCTTCTTTTTCACTAATGTGTTGTGCTAAAGCATTATGCAGGTTCTGATGTCTAATTTCATACAAATGTCCAAAAATCCTGTTCTTTAACATACAATTGGTTTTACCAACGTAATAGGAATCGCACATTTGACACATAGCTATATAAGCAAGATTCATACTTCTACAATCTGCATATCCCTTCAAAGAATATTGTTGTCCTGTTGTGGGATGTATATATAAATTATCCTTATAGATATAGTCACATGCTTTACAGTGATAGCAAGGAAATGTGCCTTGACGTTCTATCCTGCCCATCTTGTCAGGACCTAACTTGGGTTCATGACATAACCTGTCCTTTAAATTTGTATTCCTCCTAAAAGTAAATCTTGGTCATTCTCCAACCATCTCTGCTATTCTACGATCTGTATGCAGAACCCCCCAGTTCCTCTTAATAATGTCACAAACATCCCCTATGTCATTACCATATGTAAGCATAAATTGTCCTTGTCTGCAATGAACGTCCCTTTTTCTGTTTATATCTCCATCACTGCCTTTCCTGTTATAACCCTTCCTTGGTTGTTTCCTTGGTATAACAGGAAAGGCAGTGATGGAGATATGAACAGAAAAAGGGACGTTCATTGCATTCCTCTTGGCACTACAGATCAAATCCTGTTTAGAGGACAATTAAATAAAAATGTATCCACTCAAATTGTAAAACTGATAGCTGTTACTAGAACTTGCTAATTAAGAAAGCATAAGACAGTTAATATTTTCACAGACTCACATTTTACTTGCGTGGTAATTCATAAGTATGGGATACTATATAACAAAATATGTGACATAATCAAGTTCTTTCATAAAATGTATTTTGTAGCTCATTTGTTAAACACACTCATTACCATAATGTACTGCTCTCAGAAGACTATTAACTCATATTTAAAAAAATCCCTTGTAAATATTGTGACTAAACAGACTGCAGGCTGTAACTCTGGGCTTTCATTTTGCCATCTCAAACTAAAAATGCTCCTGTACAAGCTAAAACTTCCAAAAAAGTGGTTATGCAACTGCTGCTGACATTCACAAAACTTGGTACCATCCAGGAAAAGACTATTGGCACTATGTTCATGCTTGCCACAATTAATTTGACAGGATCATTTTTGTGCCTACAAAAAAAATGATCATGTGCTAAGTTATCACACTAACTATTACGCAGATTACATTTTCAAAGTTAGCCAACATATAATTGATACAGGACAGGTATGCTTTTAATATAATGTTTCACAGAGAAATATTACATAAATCATAAAAACCTTTTTGTTTTTTGTAAGCTACCTAAATATTAAACTTTTTATTTATTAATAATCATAAATATATTTCCTAAGTAGGTTAAAGTTTATTGAATCAAGTAAAATTGCTATTACTATAGCCAAAAAGTTTTTTATTTTAAAGATTAGTGTTCCACGTTGATTCTAGTTAAGTAAAAGCACCTATTTCATTAGCCAAATAGTATAACAATTGTGTAATAAAAAAAACTATATATAACTTTTCAGTATCACTACTGTCAGTTACCCCAAGCATCTAAGGTAGTGAAATATTGATTAAACAAATTTTCTGTATTGTAAAGACTTGTTTTTGTTCTGCAGCAAATCCCTCCCAAATAGCATCAGCTCAACAGCAGCCTGACTCCTACTCCAGACATGACATCAAGCCCAGTAATTACATTTATATTAAATCATTTACTTGACAACAGTCACCTCAACCCAGACAAAGAGGTCATTTCCTGCTCATTCTTTTTCTTGAAAACAAAAAAAGTTTACATGTATCAGATACACACTCAAGTGCGCTAGCCTGTGTTCCATATTTATTGCATTTTCCTGCTGTTTGTTGCAAAAAAGAAAAACAAAAAACAAAAAAATTATCCTTGTTTCCCATCTTTCCTGATGTAGAGTAGTCCAAATACAGGCTTTGCTGTATTCTGGACTTTTGGAAAGTTCCTGTGTTGCCCATTTCCTTTCTTGGATAAAGGGAGGCTTCTTTGTTCACCAGTGGCAGTGGGGAGCTTAGAGCAGTCTATCTATCCCTGGAGGAGTGTTCCCAGCACAAGAATCTGGTAGTCTATTGGCCGTTTTGGGCCCATTTCTAGCTCTTTCAAATCCCCCTGTATAAAACCCGCTTTAGCACGGCTTTGCGCGATTTTGCGCATAGCGCAGCATCGGGCAACGCCACTTAATTGGGTTTAAACCATTCTCGGCTCCACAAAGTCTGCTCTTCACTTTTTCCCTTAGAACTGATCTAGTTCTCATAATAAACACCCTATTCCTACTCTAAAGCCTGGCACTTGCTCACTAAAGCAATTATATAAGTCAGCACTAAATAATTAAAAGCACTACACCCTCACAAACTCCCCTTGAGTACCTTGTTCCCCATTGCCCCTTTTTTCAATTATAAAGGAATTCCCAATACTATTCTAGCATGTCCAAAGGTCAGTTGTCAATCTCCTCTCTGGTCCAGCTGGTGAATCTGGGAATCTTGAGGCAATGTTACAACTGCCTCATGTACACAGACAACCCTCTCCTCCTCCCAACAAATTCCAACACATGTGAGAGATGCAACCATATAGCCAAACTGGAGGCTAAGCTCTCTCAGCTCAGTACTGGTGTAACCAGTCAGGAGGAGAAGGAAACCACACTCACTACAATTCCAGTCTCACATAGACCTACCACGACAGCAAACCAAACACATAAACACACAAAAACATACTCGGAGGCTCTAAATAAAAATCTGCCTAAGCAACAGAGACCTCCAAAGCAGACAGCCAAGTAACCCCTACCCCAAAACAAAACACGTGCAACACATAGCTCACAAAGCCAGTGTGCCGAACAGTCACAGCCCTTAAGGCTAAACAACACACCTGATACACTTGTAATAGGTGACTGTATCATCAGGCACACTGCTGTACCGCTCACCAGGCTGAACAAGGAGAAGGTCACGGTCAGCTTCCTGTCAGGCGCTAGGATCCACCACATAACACAAGCACTCAGGTCACTCCAAGGCAAGTACAAATATGACTCAGTCACTGTCCATGCTGGTGTGAATGACCTGAGATGTACCTCCCTGGACTACATGAAAAGAGACATAGAGAAGCTCTCTGAGCATGTAGCGCAGGCCGGTATGACGCTGACCTTGAGTAGCATCTTACCCTCACCAAGAATGATGCCACAATATGAAGACAAGATGATCAATTTCAAGAATTGGCTTAAGTATTGGTGTCATTCAAAAGGGATCCAATGCCTGTCAGCCTGGGATGACATGCTTGACAAGCCACGATGCTTCGCTAGGGACGGCTTGCACCTGTCACCCCTGGGTTTTTGGATATTGGCAAAAGCTCTTGCCACCCCCATAGTGCCTTTTTTAGGCAAGGCTCAAAAGACAAACCCACCTCCACAGGTATCACAAGGGATAAGAAACTAAGAGTAATGCTACTCAATGCCAGAAGTCTAAACCTCAAGATGCACGCACTCAAAACTCTCCTTAGCATGGAGAACATCGATATCTGTGCAGTAACAGAAACCTGGTTCAAGGCTCCCGAGAGCACCCCAGCACTACCAGGTTATACCTCATACCATGTTTTTCGGCCCCAAAACTTGGACCGAACCATAAAAGGAGGGGGAGTATCAATATTCGTCAAAGATACCCACACCTCCAGGTTGGTGGCACAGCACGAAGCAGCAGAGACTATCCATGTGCAACTAACAGTGGGTAAAACTGCCTTCCAGTTTATAGCCTGCTACAGACCACCCTCCCAAACCCAGGAACCCCACTCGGCCTTCCTGAGAACACTGGAAAATATAAAGGTCTCTCCAAACACCATTATATTGGGTGACTTCAACTACCTAAACATAGACTGGGAGCATTACTCTAGCTCCAACACCCTAGCCCAAAGGTTCCTAGAATTTATAAACTCAAATGCTATGGAACAACTTGTTACCACTCCCACAAGAGGGGAAAACATACTGGACCTGATCATCATGAACATGGGGACTCTATGCTCCAGACCAGAAGTGTATCCCTCACTGGTAAGATCAGACCATAAACTAATCTCACTAGATATTCACATCCCGACCCCAGCCCCTGCCCAGAAAACCACAGTGAAAAACTTCTCTAAAGCAAATTTCACACTCCTCATACCCCTAGAATGTACCTACACATACCAAAATCAAAACATATGTACATACCCTTAGTACCTACCTAGGGGTATGTACAAGTGTTTTGATTGTAGTATGTGTAGGTACATTTTAGAGGGTCCTTACATACAGCTATCTCATTTACCTTACACTATAGGAGTCCCGGGTAACTTTTGTTGTAAAACAAGAGGAGTGGTCTATATTGCTGTATGTGATGCATGCCAAACATATCATATAGGCATGATGACTAGATGTTTAAATACCAGGATGAAAGAGCATGTTTATAATATTAAAAAGAAAGATAAACACCAGCCATTATATAGGCACGGGTGTGAATGTCCTGGTTTTAAGAAATTTTTGTTTTCTATTTTAGAGCAATGTTTATATGACATCCGAGGTGGGAATTTCAAGAACTACTTAGAACAAAGGGAAGCGAGATGGCAGATCAAGCTGCAAGCTGATCAAAAACCAGGCTTGAATGATGCCATCAATATTAAATGTTTTTTAAAAGATCGTAAAACACGTTAGGAAATGTAAATGATTTTATTTTTATTATTTTTTTGCTAAAAATAAGTATTTAATAGAACTTCATTTATTTTTTAACTGTATGACCATATGCTTTTAAATTGTGAATATGTTTAATTGATTAATCAGTTAGTGGCAATTTATGTTAAAGTATATATTGTGATTCTTTTTTACATTGTATTGTGGTTCTGAAGAAGTCATCTGACGAAAGCGTTGATTAAAGTGGAGTTACGCTATTCTGGTGTTGCAACCTTTTGCTTTGTTTCTCACTGCTTTTTGGCTCAGCTTTGGTTTTGGTGGAGTTTGGTTTATAAGTTTTTCACACCAAGACATTTTTTTGAGGTTTGATTTGTTTGTGTCGCCATGGCTGAGCCTATGTCTGATCCATTGGTTGATTTGAGTTTGCATAGCATACCTGGGACTATCGAGAGTTCTGTCACCGTTTTACTGTTGAGAACATTGGGTGAAATACAGAAATCATTGCAGTTGCTTGCTAATGGGAAATCTATGGTTCCATCGTGTGGAGTATCAAACCGAAATTGCGAGTATTGGTTCCGATGAAGATGCTCAAACTGTGGTTGGAGTGAGTACTTCTAAAATCAACAGGAGCCAGAGTGTGACCAACACATTTGGAGGGTGGAGAGCTGAAAGCCAGGTTCCAGCTATGCTAATATTGCTGCTGTTTTATCCGAGGGTGCTGATCCATTTTTTAGCAAGAGAAGGTCAGTTAATCCAGCTATGCAATCTCTTTACAAAGAACAGTGTGAACTTCTGAACAAACTTTTTAAAAAATATAAAAGTCTCGACACTGAGAATAAATATTTTAACAAATGCAGTGAACTGGGGATAGTACCCAAAGGTTTACATTTTTTCAAGTGTCCGAATGGGGTGCATTCAACTGACCCATTTTTTAACACATTAGAGCAGTTTTTCAATAACTCAGGCATAAAGTTTTTGAAATTGCTGGTAGAGCGTAATTGTAACATCATGAAAGATATCAAAAGTGAAATTATTGCGGTCGAGGCAAATATTGAGTCTAAATTTAAATTCAAGTTTTGTGGAAGGAGTGAACATGCCTTATTGTTAAAAGATATTGAACAACATGAAAGACTGTTGATAGAACGTAAGAATGGGAAAACGAGCATGATTTGACAGCATATAATATGGGTACTGCCTTTTCTACTGTTTTTGTTAAAAAAGAAAAAAGACAGTTCCATGGGTTGGAAAATAAATCCATTCCCCATTCCTCAGTCCACCTTAAAACTAATTCTAATTCTAATGGTGGAGGTTTACATCCGGTGGAAGGCACATCTCGTGCCAAGTCTAACTGTGTGATAACAACAGATTTAGAAATTAGCAGTATTTCAGACAACGAAAGTACAACTGATGGTGGAAACATTTCAAAAGGTGAAATTGCTTCCCTTGTTAATCGTGAAGGGACTGGTACAGCGGAAAAACAGAAAGTTTTTTTAGCTGTAGAGAAGGAACTGAGAGGATCCAAGCAGCAGAGGATGGATGATAAAGAAAAAAGCCAGGTCAATGTCGGAATCATCTACTGACAACAATTGAACAACAGTAGGTTGAATAATGACATTCTGAATTTATCAGATTTTGTGTTAAATGAAATGCATCTCAAAGTATTGAAGCTGGGTTTGAATTTTATTCCCAGCAAACATGCAAATGTTGTTGATACGATTATTGATTTAAAAAACTTTACTAGAAAATTAAATTTAAAATATATCCTGGTAGACGTTAGTGTCAGTAATTGTATGTTTTCTAAACCTTCCTGTTACAATCCTGCTTTAATACATACAATTCAAGTGTTTGAAAGTATTTGTGAAAAAGAAGTGAGGGAAATGGTTAACAACAGGAGCAAACACTATTATAGTAATTTAGACTTTGAAATGAAAACAGCTGTGAAGGAGTTAGCAGATAATAAAGATGTTCTGATCATGAAAAGTGACAAAGGGGGGATGGTGGTATTAATGAATCAGGCTGGCTATATTAAAAATATGGAAATCATGTTAAGTAATGAACTAGAATATAACAACGTTTGTTCAAGAGGTGTTAATCAAAGTTTTAAGTATGTTTCTGATTTTCTGTATGATAACTTAATGTATGGCAACCTGAATTCAGTTATGTACAACTTTTGTGTAGTAGATCATCCGAAAGCTGGAGTTATGTTCGGCATTCCCAAAACACTCAAAAGTTTGTCTAATCCTTCCCTTTCGACCTATTATATCTGCTACTAAGTATGCCACTAGTAGTATGTCCATGATAGTGGATACAGTGATAAATCCACTTATTAGCAAAATGAGTTCCTTTTTGAGAGTTTCCTGGGACTTTTTAAACAGCTTTTGTGAGGTGAATGAAGCACAGTTGTTTGATCCTAATCAGCATGTTATATTCACTATGGATGTAGTTTCATTGTATACCTCCATACCTCATGATAAAGGTATTGAGGCTGTCAGGGCTAATTTATATAAATTTGGCAATATGAAGAATGCTGCTGTGAATTTATAGTGTGATGCCTTAGAAGTTATACTTGAAAATATTTTTTTTTATTTTTAATAGGGATTACTATAGACAAATAAGAGGGGTGGCCATGGGTTCCCCAGTGGCCCCCTCCTTTGCTAATGTAGTAATGGAGTGCTGGAAATTCACCATTCTGGAACCTTTAAAAGATGAATTCCACATCAAATATTACAAGAGATTTATAGATGATCTGGTTTTCATAATGAGAGGTGGACATAATGAAGTTGAGTTGTTTTGTAAGAAATTAAATGAAGTTTCTGACTTTTTGAATTTTTTTTTAGGTATTGTAGGAGATTCCATTGATTTTTTTGGATGTTCATTTAACATGGAATGTTCCTAATAGTAAATTTTATAGTAGGATTTTTCGCAAAAAAAATTCAAAAATAATTATGTACATGCTACTAGTCAGCATCCTCTGTTTATGCAAAAAAATGTACATAGATGCCAATTTATCAGAGCCAGTAGGATGGCCAGTGATAATGAACAACTAGTAGATGAATTTGAATTCATTATACAATTATTTTTAGATAGAGGTTATCAAGAAACGGTGTTGAGAAAATTGGCTAAAGATATTTGGGACCAAAGGGACACTAAATATCCCCTATTATTATTAAAGGATTTATTACCTAGTATTAACAAAGGGGGTAATAAAGAAGATTTTGTATGTTTCAGTACAAATCTTAACTTAGACAATAAGAGTCTATGTAATATAAGTGAGCATAATTGGAAAGTGATAGAAGGGAATTTAGATTTATCCAGGGTTATTAAAGAAAAAACAAAGTTTGTTTATAGGAATGATTTTAACTTTAAAGTTATGTTTGAAAAAGGAAGAGACAGCAACACAGTAGTCCCTGGTCCTTTTAGTCAAAAACCTAGGGGTATGTACAAGTGTTTTAATTGTAGTATGTGTAGGTGCATTTTAGAGGGTCCTTACATACAGCTATCTCATTTATCTTACACTATAGGAGACCTGGGTAACTTTTGTTGTAAAACAAGAGGAATGGTCTATATTGCTGTATGTGATGCATGCTAAGCATATTATATAAGCATGACGACTAGATGTTTAAATACCAGGATGAAAGAGCATGTTTATAATATTAAAAAGAAAGATAAACACCAGCCATTATATAGGCAGGGTGTGAATGTCCTGGTTTTAAGAAATTGTTTTCTATTTTAGAGCAATGTTTATATGACATCTGAGGTGGGAATTTCAAGAACTACTTATAACAAAGGGAAGCGAGATGGCAGATCAAGCTGCAAGCTGATCAAATAACAGGCTTGAATGATGCCATCTATATTAAATGTTTTTTAAAAGATCGTAAAACACGTTAGGAAATGTAAATGATTTTATTTATATTATTTTTTTGTTAAAAATAAGTATTTAATAGAACTTCATTTATTTTTTAACTGCGCAACCATATGCTTTTAAATTGTGAATATGTTTAATTGATTAATTAATTAGTGGCAATTTATGTTAAAGTATATATTGTGATTTTTTTTTTACATTGTATTGTGGTTCTGAACAAGTCATCTGACGAAAGTGTTGATTAAAGTGGAGTTATTCTGGTGTTGCAACTTTTTGCTTTGTTTCTCATTGCTTTTTGGCTCAGTTTTGGTTTTGGTGGAGTTTGGTTCAAAAAGTTATTACTTTAGTTACACTCATTTGCATGTCCAATATTCCTGATAGAGTACTCTGTAGAGAATTTTTAAAGTCCGCCAGCTTATTACACTCTGAGAACATATGCTTCCAGGTACTGCTTTCTCCATCATTATACTTCCGACATTTCCCATCTACCTGAGAAAAAATTCTTTGGAGCATGCTTGGTGTATAAAAGTACCTATGCAAACACTTCCAGCCAAAAATACTAAATATTCTAGATTTTGTTGCATGTTTGGGAGCCATACATATGTCCTCCTATTGTTTCTTTGTGAATTGCTTATCTAATGTCTCTTCCCAATCTTTTCGGACCCCCCCCCCCCGGTTGATTCCTATAGTTATCATGCAATATTTTATATGGCCTACTAATTATCCCTTTTTTAAAAGCAGCTTCTGTTCCATACTCAAAGAAAAACTCCACCAGTGCAGGTTTTTCATTTAGGATTCTCCCCTATCCCTTTCTATTTGCCTGTACTCTGATATCAATCCCTAATAGGGAAGGCAATCTATAGCCTGTAGTCCAAATGTCTTCTTGGCCTCTTTCCATTCTGTTACCGTTCCCTGTCTAGCTATTTGTTCCTAATACTTTGGTTCTTGTGCTCTCTTCGTCCAGTAAATTCCAGCCCCCTCTTACCTGTTCTCTGAACTGGAAATTGTAGTCACCCCTTTTGGCAGAATCTCCTTTCTCCACTCATGTGGCTTAGTTCTTAGCATACTTTCTGCTACTTTATGAATATAGTATGCTGTATAACGGTTGGTATTCTCCTTCAGGATCTGTGTCCAAAATCCCACTCTTTCCTTATGCCCTGAATTACTCCCTGCTTCATCATTATCCCATTTCACCTTGAACTGTAGCTTTTGGCTTGTGCTATATATAAGAGCCTTAACTGGGTAGCTCTAAAATATAGGTGCATAGGTAAGTACTTGGCTAGATGCCCTTGTGGACCAATTTAAGCATAGCCAGTCTTCATTTTGTGCTCAAAATAACCTATCCCATTTGTTTATAGATTAGCCTTACCCATTCCATGGTCGATAATTATATATTACTCCTAATGAGAATAACTGGGATTATACCATAGATAATTTGAGGGGACCCATGCATGGTATAAAGGATTTAGGAGGTGCCTCTGTCCAGTTGTAGTATGGTGGCAGTCCTGGGGTAAATGTTATGTTAGAAACAAACAAAGGCCAGCAATACGGTTCCAAAGGCTTTATTGGAATAAAGTAGGTGTCACAAAAACACCATAATACTCTCACAACAGCAGATAAAAGCGAAACCTCAAACTAGTTTCGGTAGAGCACCTTCTTCAGTGAGGACAAATAGCAAGACATGCTCCATTAAACACACTCCATATTTATATATATCCATAGCCAATAGCAAATGGCTTTCACTTAACTCATAATTTATTATTTAAAGTGTGCAAAACATTACTAAATAGAATGCATTTCCCATGATGATTCATTATTCAGAAAAGAATACTGTCAATATTATAAACACAAAAAAGTCAAAAGAGTAATATATATAACAATATAATATTGGAAAAAATATATAAATAGTGCCAAGGACTATAATGTGTAATACCATAATTATGTATAAACTAATTTATAAATGGTCATTTAGTCCAGGTGGGAATAGGGCTCCCAAATGTATAATCCAATATTTTTCTTTGTTACTAAGAATACTTTGCCAACCCAACTGATTTTGTCTGTTCCCCTGTACCTTATCAATGACCGTAAACATAAATTTGGCAGATTGATGTTTGATGGAATGTTGGTACAAGGCATTACTGATTTTATGATTCCGAATATCACTACGATGTTCACCTATTCGAATTCTTAAAGAGCGTGAAGTTTTACCTACATAGAAAGCATGGCAATGGCATGTAGCCAAATAAATCACCCAACTAGATGAACAATTAGCAAAGATACGAGTATCAAATATCTTGCTAGTATTTGCACTAGAAAATTGTTTAATTTTGTTAACATTTCCACAAGAAGAACAATGACCACAAGGAAACGTCCCCATTAGTTCATCCCCAGTAATGGTAAGTTGTCTATATGTGGCACCCCCACTATCCCGATGTTTATAGTGGGAAAATAACATGCCTAAAGTTTTGCCCCTCCTGTAGGAAATAGAACATCGTTCAGTCAATATATGACGAAGATGATCATTAGCCATAAGTATATTCCAATTATTGTTCAATACATTTCTAATTAGGATTAGAATAAAGGATTTTTTCTTCATGCGCTTCCCAGTTGTTGATCGCAAGGAAGGGTGACTGTGTTTTATATACTTTTGGGTATTTTTTATGTATCTATAGTGCCCTGTGTGTAACAGATATCTGTGCTTTTTATAATCAGAAAAAAGTGCATTTCATCATATTGGATGGTATATTTTTTGGTCGCCTAGGGATACCATTGGTGTGTATTGAATGTTTCTTACAAGGGACTGTAAATTTTTTTACTACGTCTGATACACACGCTGTTCACAGCAGTGGCACTAATAAGGGGACTCTGCAAAAACGCTATTGATAAAATATATTGGGCCTACCAAAATTTTGTGAAGAGCAATACAACGCTATGTTTGGTGGCAGGATTGGCGTTTTTTTCTGAAGAAGTGTATCTTTAGGAATGTGCGTTTTTCTAGACTTGTCTCGCAATTCGAACAACAGGATTTCTTTTGGATTGGGACAATTTTGGACTATGTATCAAGGATTGTAACATTAGCCATTTTTTGTGGATTATAACTTTAGAGGATTTGGTTTTTTATGTTCTATTAATGTTTATACGTGAACTTATTATATCGCGAGACGTCACCACAAAGGAAGATCAGGCATACGGAGTTACGGTGACTACTTATACAACTGCTTCTGTGTACTTACATATTTTTCATGTATTGAGAACTATAACATTTGGAGCGTTTTCTTTTTCTTTTTTTGTGGACACCGTTGATTACATATTATGCTATCTACATTATGTTTACTTGTGGACATACGCTCTTATGGGACTTGGATACATGTGAACATTAAGTCTTTTTGGACTAATGTTTATGATATATGTATCTTTGTTCATTTGTATGGACTCATGATTATATGTATATGGGGATAATTTGAAAAGCTAGGGTACTGATTCTTTAGAAGTGTGTTACAGATTTTGTGTTTTTGTTTTACATCCTTATATGCATATCTGAATTGGTGATTTTTCCCATACATTAGGTAGTTAGTTGACATTTTAGCTTGACAAAAATACTATAAGAGTTTATAATAACTTATACAGTGACACAGGGTTATATGTTTATTCTTATTGTGAGAGCTATATAGGTTGGAAGCAGATTTGATTTTCGAATTTATTATTGTATACTTCAAGTTCCATGTATGTTTGATATATTTTGATTGAACATAAAACTGTCTTTTGACATTTTTTGTTTTTCAGTATACACATATTGGGACTGTATACATATATACATCTGACCTATTGGGCTTTGTGTTTCTACTTGTTCGATGATTACAGTAATTCCCTTTTTTCTGTCACTTAGGTATTTACATACATACTTAAAACAATTATTTGTTAGATACTTATTATGACTACTTTTTATACATCCATTGGGGGGTCAATAACAAATTGTATTTTGGTCACACTATATATTCTTAGTCCACGTATTGTGAACTTATGCTATATAGATTGGCTAGTGATTGACTTTATGTTTGGAACCAACTATGTATGTAAATCTTGTTTTGCTATTATAAGGCTATATTATATATTAGGTATTGTCACCTATCCATATTATGATTGGATGGGAATATCTATACAATTTCATGTGACTTGCTTCTTATATGTTCCAGTACCCCTTTTTCATGATATATTTTGTTTAATTATGTCAGCTGAACATCAGTATAACTAATTATCTCTATACTTTTTGTGGGTCATTCAATGTTGTGATTTGTTTGACTATATTCTATCAGTAGACCATTGGTATGTGGTTGGAGATTATATCTTTGGTTTAGGCTACATTTATGAGTGTATGTATTTTCTGTGAGGGGTTACTATACAGTTATATGTTTGCAAATTTATAGATATTCAATATTTGAAGGTACATTTAGGGTATATGTAACATCATTACATTTGTGAACAGTGGTTTAGTGACTCCGTTACCTTGCTGTCTGTTATATATTACAATTGGATGACTTATGAAACCAGTTTTATGATTGGGTTATATGATTAACAACCTAAATCAATAGTATACCTTCCTTACTCATTTCTCTTACCCTTGAATCTATTGTATCCCTACATAGGGCTTCTTCCCTGTACATCCGTTCAACACATTGATTTTTACTATGGATTTAGATCAAATATTACATGGGTTGTGTGCTGATAGGGAAGATATAGCCATATTTGGCTTGGAAGATATCCCAAGCAACAACCTGAGTAAAAACAACCCTAATAGTGAGGGGGGTTGTGACTTGGCATTCCGTAAGCTTGAAAAAGGCCTTAAGGGCCTCAGAGCTAATATTTGGCATTTAAGGTTGTTCAAAGCCTATTTACATAAAAATTTGGCACCGAGAGGTCTTCGTATCAAGCTTCGTCCTCTTGTAGGCAGATCTGAACAGAGGCTAACAGAGGAATGGGATGATGCCCTAAGGAAGGGTTCAATGGCATTTATAAAAATTCTATCAGATTATTATGAGAGAACAGAGGATCTCTTGCTCAGGGAGGTCCAGGATTTAAGTACGGAATGCCAAAATTACAAATCTAGCGCCAAATATTCTGTTTGTGTTGATCGGTTGTCTAAGGAATTGACATCCTATGATAATATGGTGAAAGAAAGGAAACTTAAAAAATGTTCTAGGGATACACATGACTATGAGAGAGGTCAACCCTTTCAAGTCCAAAGAAGTGTGCGATTCAAGGATTTGGGATCTGGGGTGAGTGGAGGAAGATCAAAGAAAAGACCTAGGTCTATTTTGAAACAAAATGACCTAACGTATACCAGCACATCAGGGGAGGAGTCATCTTATACTGATAGCGAGGGAGGCACCAGTGTTCAATCACCACTTAAAAAGAAAACTCAATCAAAGTTCCCTTTAGACATGTTGGACAATCCCGAGGGGGGAGGAAACACAAGAATAGAAATCAATACAGATTCTATGACAGGGTTAGTTCAGGCACTATTGAACAAATAGTTGAACCATTTGACAATGTTTTAAATCTGTCGGATTATACACTTACTAAAGAACAACACTGTATTCTTAATAAAGGATTGGGTTTTGTTCCCAGCTTTTTTTCTGATCATTATTCAGTATCTGTTGATGTGTTGGAATTTTGTAGGAAACTTAATCTAAAAATTTTTTTCAGTGATCAGAATCATTTTTCTACAAAAAGATCTACTGATTTTACTTTTAAAAAATCAAAATTTCAACCTCCCATGAACAAAAATGTAGGGATTTTCCAACAAGCAGTATTGAGGGACTTACATTTTCCCCAGTTTGATACTAACATAGCTCAGGACAACATCACTTCTTTGGAGAGACAAGCTCTCTCTGAATTAAGACTAAATCATAAAATTGTAATTATTCAAGCGGACAAAGGGGGTGCAGTGGTGGTTTTGAACACTGATTATTATGTACAGGAAGGACTTAAACAATTGTCTGATACAAAGTGCTACATGCACATGGGGGTAGATCCTAGTCTTCGATTTAAACAAGATATTGATCAGTTTATTCAACAGGCTGTACAAGAAGGAATTATTTCACAGAAGACTGCTCAACATCTTCAAGTTAATGATCCACAGAAACAAATTCTATATTTGTTACCTAAAATTCATAAATCTATTACCACTCCCCCAGGGAGACCCATTGTGTCGGGACATGGATCCCTTACAGAACCTCTATCTGTGTTTCTAACATCTTATCTAAAGCCTTTATTGTCTATGGTCAGAGCCATACAGGATACAACTGAATTTCTTAATATCATTGTTGATACTCAACTAGATCCTGATTGGATCATGTGTACTTTAGATGTGAAATCTTTGTATACCAGTATTCCACACTGGGCAGGCCTACAAGCTTTAGATTATTGGCTTCAAAAAGCCGAACTCTATCCACCAGGATTTAACACCTTATTAGTATGCATGTCCGAGCATGTCCTCAACAAGAATGTTTTTTTCTTTCAGGGTGATTGTTATTGGCAACTGAGAGGTACAGCCATGGGAGCCTCCTTTGCCCCAATATATGCCGATCTTTTCATGGCATACTTGGAAGAATGTCTTATTTACGATCCCCTGCATAACATTTATTTGGTTGAGATGGACATTTGGAGACGCTATCTTGATGATTGCTGGATGGTGTGGCGTGCGGACGTAAATTATTTGTTGGAATTTGTTGAACATTTGAACAATAATATTTGGGGTATTGAATTTTCGATAACATATAACAAGTCAATTATTGACTTTTTGGATGTTACGATATATCGTAATGAAGACAACACCCTGAATACTAAAATACATAGGAGATATCCACAATTCAACACATTACTCCACTCTTCAAGTATGCACCCACGTCACACCATCCGCAATATTCCAAAATCACAGTATTTACGCATAAAACGTATTAATTCTTCCCTGGTGGATTATGAGGACACTAAACAGGATTTGAATAAGAGATTTTTGGATAGAGGTTATTCATATAGGGACATTTCTAGAGCAAGGGTGTGGACAGACCAACATGAAAGATTGGATCTTTTACGATACCAAAAGAAGGATGGTGTTATGGATAACATGATCAGATTTATTACCACTTTTGGGAAAAATCACCAACTAATTAGAAATGTATTGAACAATAATTGGAATATGCTTATGGCTAATGATCATCTTCGTCATATATTGACTGAACAATGTTCTATTTCCTACAGGAGGGGCAAAACTTTAGGCATGTTATTTTCCCACTATAAACATCGGGATAGTGGGGGTGCCACATATAGACAACTTACCATTACTGGGGATGAACTAATGGGGACGTTTCCTTGTGGTCATTGTTCTTCTTGTGGAAATGTTAACAAAATTAAACAATTTTCTAGTGCAAATACTAGCAAGATATTTGATACTCGTATCTTTGCTAATTGTTCATCTAGTTGGGTGATTTATTTGGCTACATGCCATTGCCATGCTTTCTATGTAGGTAAAACTTCACGCTCTTTAAGAATTCGAATAGGTGAACATCGTAGTGATATTCGGAATCATAAAATCAGTAACGCCTTGTACCAACATTCCATCAAACATCAATCTGCCAAATTTATGTTTACGGTCATTGATAAGGTACAGGGGAACAGACAAAATCAGTTGGGTTGGCAAAGTATTCTTAGTAACAAAGAAAAATATTGGGTTATACATTTGGGAGCCCTATTCCCACCTGGACTAAATGACCATTTATAAATTAGTTTATACATAATTATGGTATTACACATTATAGTCCTTGGCACTATTTATATATTTTTTCCAATATTATATTGTTATATATATTACTCTTTTGACTTTTTTGTGTTTATAATATTGACAGTATTCTTTTCTGAATAATGAATCACCATGGGAAATGCATTCTATTTAGTAATGTTTTGCACATTTTAAATAATAAATTATGAGTTAAGTGAAAGCCATTTGCTATTGGCTATGGATATATATAAATATGGAGTGTGTTTAATGGAGCATGTCTTGCTATTTGTCCACACTGAAGAAGGTGCTCTACCGAAACTAGTTTGAGGTTTCGCTTTTATCTGCTGTTGTGAGAGTATTATGGTGTTTTTGTGACACCTACTTTATTCCAATAAAGCCTTTGGAACCATATTGCTGGCCTTTGTTTGTTTCTGAAGATGATGTTGGGCCGTGCAAGCTTGAACGTGCGTGGGTTTGTGTGCTACCTATGTAAATGTTATGTTACCCATCCTTAGAGCTAAGTTGTGCTTTAAAATGGCAAGGGATGAAATTTGTTTTATGTGAACAGGCAATCTGTTCCACAGCAGCGGTATCCTCTGCGGTATATACCTGTCCCTCCAAACTGTTATGTTGATGTTTCAAAGGAGGTTTAGATCCCTAAGCCAATTATTTCTGATGACATTTGAATTGCTGGTGTGCAGTAAATCCATCAGTAATGGGTTGGAGGATGCTTTTTATGCCAGACACAGGTAATCTCTTAGCAGTCTGTAGGATATTGAGTATAGTGACAGGGCTTTGAGTTGGTCCATGTACGACATATAGTTTAGGCTTTGTATCCTCTTAGTAAGGTATATCTGTGGGTGTTCCAGTTGTTGCATGTGTCTGGAGAGACACATCCCAAAAGGGACATTATATTCAATGATTGGCCTAATGAGGGCTGAGTAAAGGGGAGCAATGACATCCCTAGATCTAGACACAATGCCTTTGTTTATAAGCTTTCTTAAAACAACATGTTGGTCAAAAGTTAGATCACTGTCCACATGAGTTTCCAAATCCTGAACAACTGGGTAACTCTTAGAGGCATATTGTCAATGTAGTAGTTTCCTGAGATAGACAACTTCCCAAAGGATACAATAATGCATTTTTGGCATTTAGTTTCAGTCCATGATTTTGGAACCTATTATTTCTTTGAGACAAACCTTCCTGCAGGATGGTTAAGTTATTTGGGGATTCAATAACTGACCCTAACTTGCCATCACCTGCAAACTTAGTCGTCCAAAGCCCTTTGATATTGGTTTTACTTCAGAAAAGTAAATGCCAAACAGGAGAGGTCCCAGCACAGAACCCTGGGTTATCCCATCAAATAAGGTAACCCTAAACCATCTTGTTCTATTGGAACAGATAAAATCCTTCAACTTTTTATTAATTACTATCCAGAACTTCTTCTCTGGTTGACAAAAATATGCCTGACATGTGTATAAAACTAAAGGGACTATAACATTTTTACTCTTTGTATCTTGCTGTCCATATCCATAGGCAAGAACTTCCAGTTTCTCATTTTTTGTAATATCTTTTGTTTAGTCTCTTCCCACATATCCTTAGCTGCCATATCAGAATCCCTTTTAATCCATACTCCTAAATACTTCATTTTTATCATGTCCCCATAAATATGGGTATTGTTGAATCAATTCATGTGTATGTACATAGTGTCCTCTCAACTTCTTAGGTCAATAATTAGAGACAATGATTCAAAACATAGAAATAGATTTTAAATATTTCCTTAATATACTTAACAATTTTGCTAAGATACCAAGCTTTGCATTAGCAAGCATTTTCTGAAGGCTATAAATTCTAAAACCCAAATGACTGCCAGATCAGTTAAGGAGGGGCAGGACATAGATATATGACTAAATCAGAGATGTTCTGAAAAATTAGAGACAGATAAGGGGCAGAGCACCCTAATTCCCTTCAAACATTAACAAAACAACAGGTTTTGCATCCACATGCATTTTCTAAACAAGAAAAACTATGGAACTCTTACGACTAGCGATATTGACTGACTGTGATCCTCAGAGATTTATCAAAAATGCAGTTCATGAAGGTCGGGCAATTAGTGCAGAGGATTAAAGCTCTATGATTTTAGTGAGCTATTGCCTGTAGTCAAGGTACAGGGTTTGATTCTCCCTACCTTTATCTGCCTACTGTGTAACTTTGAGCAAGTCACTTAACAACACATTTTTTCTGGGTTGCCCCTTTACTTGACTAAAAACTATTCTACGTTTAACTGACTGCAATCTTCTTGATTTACCAGGACATATTTTCTGAGGTATATTCCAATGTTTTCCAAGGCTGAAGTCTTGCCTCTCAGGAACGCACACACACACACACACACACACACACACACACACACACACACACACACACACACACACACACACACACACACACACACACACACACACACACACACATGCACGCATCCACGCACACACACAAAAAAACAGCTGGTTTTGCATTCCCTTTTTAAGAATGTTTCCCTTTTTTTTTGAGACTGTGGATTCTGCTACACCAGTCTGCAACTCTTATTAGTACAGAGAAATCAAGCTGTCATTAGTATACATTTGAACCAATGAAAGTGGATCAAACCATAACTGAGAGTGGACCAATTTGCAGCTGGGTGAAATGCCTGTTAGTGTATTTAACAGTGAATAAAAGATTGAAATTAATTCTGTTACAAATATGCAACATAAATAAGGTATAAAATAAAGCTTGCTTAAATGTAGAAATAGAGTTTAGCAATATGTGATTAGCATCCATACTGAATGACTGTGGCTTGAAAAATAAGGAATTTGCTTAATGGACATGTTTTCCTACAAAATCAGCAAGAATGTATGCATTTTACACTGTCAGCAAGAAAGCTGACCTCTTACAGACTTAGCAAAAATGTAAAAAACAGGATGTATGCATTTCACATTGTCAGTAAGAAAGCTAACCTGCCTCCTTAAAGAATAGACATTCTGCTAACAGGAAAACAATCTGTACATGTTTTTAGCATATGACATTGTTAAGCAAGAAAGTCTGAATTGATATGCTTTCATCAAGTCAGCATTTGCACACAATGTTTTCTTAAAAGACAATATCAGCATTGTTTCTGTACAAGATGAAAACATATTTTCCTGCAAACGTCAGCAAACAGATGTCTCAATACAAAGTCTAAAACAGAATACCAAGAAGAAAAACAGGATGTAAAAACACTATAGCAGATAACATTCTTAGAGGTATTTGTGTAGGAACACATTTGGTTCTGAGGTATTTGTGTATGTTAAACGTCTCACATCATTTATGCTGAACAAGAAGTAAAAAGTGGTACAGTGTAACTAAAGCTGCAACAGCAGTCCGTGTGGTTTGTTATAAAAAGTTATTTATTTGTTACTGCTCTTAAAGTGACAGAGTTTGGTGCCGCAAAGAATATATTTTCATCAGTGTACATTTTGCAAATTTCTGTAACAGACTATGAATGCAATTTTAACTAGACTTTGATTTCAGCAGAATCTAGCCAGCAAGACCTAGTGTCTTAAGAAGACTTCAGTTCCAGCACAGTAAGCAGCACCTTGATAAATAATTTTTCACTTGTTGCCGACTTGTGCCATAGGTAAAAAATAAAGGAAAGAGAAAGCCTTTTTTTAATCTTTACTATGCCATGGACTAGGGCACTCACAGGGACACATGCCCTTGTGTGCCCCAGTGCAGCACCACCCCTGCCTGTGGTTGACATAGTTCAACTTGGTCACAAATGTTCTCCCTATATATATGGCTACAGTCCATTATCAGTTGGTCATTGAGGTGGCAATATATAAAGCAATGACACTACCTTCTGCAGTGGTGCAGATTACTAGCGTAACTAGCTGCCACTAACACATGCTGTTCTGCAACAGCTGCTGTTATGCCAGGCATCTCCATGTACCTGTACACCAAAAATCTCCAATGATTAGAATATGTCCTCATCTTGGAAAAGTGCACCTGCTTTATATGTTTCTGAATCACTCTTCTATGTCTGATGTTATCCATTGCATAATCTGTATACTTCATTTGCATGAGATTCCTCATTTCCATATAATTACAAGGTCCTCTGCATGTATTGTGTAAAATATTATTTTTCCATTGGTGCATCTTTGCTGTCTATCTGTCACTACCTGCACTAATTTACAATGTACATTGTACTAAATGTACATGAATTCCAGCCCTTAAAGTTAATATAATGTTTGTTCTAAGGAATAACAAACACTGAACAACAGAATAAAATAAGAAATATTTGGATACAATAGAGGC
>NC_056740.1:62540064-62582564 GCF_019279795.1 Protopterus annectens | reverse complement strand
AGTAAGCCTGCATGATGTTTTGTGCATGTGTGTTTGTGTGTGCAAGGACATGAGCCAGACTTCATGGGTTTTAGTGTGTGTGTGTGTGTGTGTGTGTGTGTGTGTGTGTGTGTGTGTGTGTGTGTGTGTGTGTGTGTGTGTGCGCGCATGTGCGTGCTTGCATGTCTGTATATGTATGTGTGTGTATGTGTGTCTGTGTGCGCTTGTGTGTGTGTGTGTGTGTGTGTGTGTGTGTGTGTGTGTGTGTGTGTGTGTGTGTGTGTGTGTGTGTGTGTGTGTGTGTGTGTGTGTAAGCACATGAGGCAGACGTTATGGGATTTTGTGGATTTGTGTGTGTGTGTCTCGGTATGTCTGTGTACATCTGTATGTGTGTGTCAGTATGTGCATGTCTGCAGGTGCTCACGATGGGGAAATACTTAAGTGTTTAATTCGCTGACATGCAAATGAGTCACTAATGACCTTTTGCTGAATGTGACTCTTCATGTCTCCAAATCACTTACTATTACCTTTGCATTACTAGAGCTCACCAATGGAGCAACAGCAGTGCCATGGCAAGATTTTTCTCTCAATATGCCCCAAAGTCTGTTCTGGAACAAAGCACTGAGAAATTAGCACTAGATAAGGGAACCTAATGCTAAAAAATAAATATTAGTAATAGAAAAAATGAGACAGATACATTACGAGTGCCTTCCAAAATTATGTGGGAACATACCTCTCAACTGTACAGATTTTCGCAGAATGTCCAGATAATTGGCTCATATTTTTGGCCTATTCCTCTTTCTCCCTGGCAAATCACTGGGATGAGCTCAGAATTGTAGTCACTAAATAATGACATACATTTGAGTTTCAGACTTCTAATACTTCAGAAAATGGATATTAAGAGGGGGCGGAGCCTAGATAGCAAACAGATAAGCAGCATTTTTAGAGCTCAACAAAACAGTACTAAAAAACAGGGAAAATTGTTTTTCATTAACCAGAAATATAAAACAAATATTAAGGAACTTAAGAACTACAACTCTACCAAATTTCAACTTCCACGGTGGTGCAGTGGTAGCGTTGTTGCCTCCCAGCAAGAGGTTCTCCCATTCCACTCTCGGCTGGAGTGCGGGGAGTGCCTTCTGTGTGGAGTGTGCATGTCCTCCCCACAGTTGGGTGGGCATTTGAAAGACATGCGTAAATGGGCGTGCCTTTCGTTGAAGGTTGAACGTCGAGCTGGCACCTCGGCGTTTGTGAAAATCTACTGCCAATCATTAGCGGACCGGAGTTCCGCTGTGGCGACCCCTAACCGGGAAAAGCCGAAAGACAACAACATTATTGAGTTTTTCCTGTCAAAATATTCTGGAGAACAACACAGCTGTTTGGTAATGGCCAGTTTAAAGAATTCTCACTCAGAAACCACTCTGAAGAAGGAGATACAACTGATGTCTTCCACATTACATGAACTGTCGTTGAAAATGGATAGATTCACTGATAATTTGGAAAGTCTCAAGGAAAACTGCCAAAAGCAAACAGATGTACTAAAAGAAATACTGCAGCAACAACAAAGTAAATTACTTGATATGGAGACATCACTAAATGACATAGATGGAAGACTCGAAGAAGAGGAAAATCAGACTGAATTCTTACTTCACCAGAATAACTGGCTACTTAATAAAGTGGATGATTTAGAGAATAGACAGAGGAGAACTAATATAAGAATATTTGGCCTTTCAGAAAAAAAACTGAGGGAGAAGACATCATTACCTTTCTGAATCCCTGGCTTCTTGAACTGCTTGATTTAAAAGAGGGATTATCAAATGGAATAGAAAGAGCTCACAGAGCCATAAAAAAATCTATACCCTCTTCACGTAATGCACCACCAAGATCAAGTGTGGTAACGTTCCTGTCCTTCTTGGATAAAGAGCTCATTTTAAAAACAGCCTAGAGAAAAAGTCCCAACATAAAAACAGAGTCAGATCAGATTTGACAATGATTATTCTGCAAAAGTGCTAGAAACAAGGAAAAAAACTTGGCCATTAGTGAAACTTCTCAAACAAAATAAAACAAAAGCACAGATGGTATATCCTACTAGAATCAGAATTTTCTATTCAAATGACTTGAGAACCTTTAACAACATTGAAGAAGCTTCTACCTTCATCAAGAATAATAATATCATCACAATTCCTGAAGAAATGGACTGGACTGTTTCCACCAACTTGAAAAGATCTCCAGAAAAAAATACTTGGTCTGATGTAAGGAAAAAGAAACAAAGAACTTATTCTAAAACTACACAGTCTTCCAAATCTCTAAAAGAATCAACAAACATATAGACTTCTGGACTTTACCTCAAAATGTATATATTTTAGCTATTATATTGTCTATTATACTCTGAGACATTTATACTTTTTCTTAAACTTAAACTTATACTTTATGCAACATACTCATCACAAGTCTAGTGGTTGTGTCTGATAATGTTAACTGGTTTTATAACTTAGAGTGACTTCTACAAATATACTTACATCTCATTCATAGGCGGTGAGGAAAACCAGATTCAGATGTTATCTTTTACTTTAGTATAATTAGTTATATGTAAACGAAGAACAGAGACAATATGTACACAAATGTTTTTTCTCATCTCCCTTTTTATTAATAGTATATTTAGTTCACCTCATTGTTGCCTAATAAGAATTGAACATTTTTAATCATAGTTTCTGTGGCTTACTGACTTCACTACACTTCAAATTCCCATTTTAAAAGTAACATAGATATCCATATTTTTAGATGTGGAAAAAACAGAGAGTCACTATAAACAGAGTTCCGTTGCTGTGTTCTGGCAATGCTGTTATTTGAAACATTCTCGTGCACTAGTTAGAGCCTCCCTTGTCTGCTATGAAAGAGTTAAGGTGGAAAGAGTTAAGGAATCCCCTGCTTGTCTGTTGTTAAGGTAGCGCTTGTAGTGTGATATTAGTTGCACAAGCAGTATATTTTAAGCTCATTTAACATGGTCTTTGGATTATTAAAATCTACAAACCCTGACTTCTTTTCAGAAAAGAATAGGTGTGAAATCAATGACAGAGTAGCTGTTTTTCATGTAAGTAACACAAAAAAGAAAAATTTACAGTAACATTGAATAACATCCAATTGAAATAGTGGTACTTACGTATTATCGCAACCAGATTTTTGCGGTAATGCTGGTTGCTTCTGTTTAGGTCAAGTAGTAGCACTGCAGTGTTAGGAAGGTTACAGACATGTTCTGTAATGTTTTTGTACTTTTAGGAAGATTTATCATTGAAACGGCTCAAAAAATAAGGTTCAAAAACAGGTTTCGCCTTTTACCGCCAGCATCTCCTGTCAGTTAAGCTAGTCCCATTCTACTGCAAACGTGTTCCTTCCACATGCTGTAGTCGGTGAAGTAGGAAATCTCTGTTTTCAAACCTGCATTATTTATCAGCCATTTCAATGATGAAGCTACCTAAGTCCACCAAACCTGTTTCTAACCTTCATAATACTGTCATCCATCCAAAAAAAAAACAAAAAGGTAACACTGAAGAAGTAGTAGTCCTTCACCAAAGGAACTGCAGTACAAAGTAATCCATTCCACAGATCGTACGTTAACTCCTGCACTCCTTTCATCCCATCACACATACACACACGGAACCACTGCGATCACTGAATTCAATGCTTGACGTCTTTAAAGGACGCTACCCACACACCTCAAAATTATAAGTCTTACTAGTTTTTTAAAACCCCAACCGATATCCCCAGCAGACTTTCTGCCAGTCTACCCTTCCATATCACACTTCAGTGAGGCCATTTCAGTAAAAGTGAAGAAAGTAAAAAAGGTCGCAAAATCTAATTGCACTCATCAGCTGCAGTTGTGACATACTTCTGTGCACATAATAAGTAAAATTAAGGCAGGTTTTAGACATATTATACTGAATACTTAATTAACCTGGTAACAGAAATCATCTAACTTCAGAAATCACAAAGGAACTTATTACCTTGTACTTATAACTCCTGCTTATTTGAATATAATGTGCACATTGCTTTATTAGATAACATAGTAAACCCTGTACTGTGCAGTGTTGTTATTTTCCTCTGCTCACACTGCCTAGATATGTTCAATTGAATTGTTTAAGTAGTAACCAAATAAATAGTGAATACAGTAGATAGTAAATTACTGATTACTCTCCTCACCTTTTAGTGCTTTCTAATCTTTGATAAGTGGGGTTCAACTTTCAGTAAAATGGCAAAGATGCTGGTAATTAGCCAAAATTCTTACACCAACATGAAAGTTGTTGTTTAACTGCACTATTAAATTGTGTGGGCATGTGTACTTATTTTCTATGATGAATAGTTGATTTATTCCCAGCAAAACTTTAAGCCATGGGTCTATAACTCATAAAATTGGCATCTCAGACAGTCTTGCAAGTGCCTGTTGATGTATTGTGGGAGTTGCCTTGATGACAGGGAAGTAGTGAGAAACCTATAGTAAAATTGCACATAAATTAGCATAATAAAGTAGTTTAGATGTCATTCATTGTACCAAGAATTGTTTGAATTACACATTTACAGACATAGGTTCCTAAGAAATGCAAATCCTAAATGATATTCTGTATGCTACACATCTGGTTAAGGCAGGGATTTATAACATAAACTACCTTTAATCCTTCAGACAGTTGTATAGCTGACTATTATGCAGCTAATATTTTTACTGAATATTGACAACTGTTTAAATAGGGCAGCCACGGTGGTGCAGTGGTTAGCATTGCCGCCTCACAGCAAGAGGTTCTCTGGTTCGATCCCCGGCTGGGGTGCCTTCTGTGCGGAGTCTGCATGTCCTCCAGGTGCTCCCACATCCCAAAGACATGCTGCAGGTGGATTGACACCCCTAGGTGAGTGTGCCTTCTGTGGACTGGCAACTCGAACCGTAAAACTCCACTGCCATTCAATGTGCGGACAAGGTGATCGAAGAAGAAGAAGAAGAATTGACAACTGTTTAAATAATAAGGTTATCAGTTTCTTAGTGAGATGGTTGGTAAAATGAGTTCACCTTGGAATTTCATCTTTATTTCTTTAAAGTAAAGGGCCCATGAGAAGATGTCTTCGTGGTCTGCTTCTGCTACTGCTTCAAGTAGTAAAATAAGACAGATTTGTAAACTGTAATTCTTGATGAGAAATTCAAGTGGAACACTAATTAAATAGATATGAGATAGAGAGATTTCATAAGGCACTGTTCAGCTTAATAGGTTTTGTAATTTTTAGTGTCAATACTTTTAACAATTTAATGACAAAGAAGGGAGTCTGCCTACTCTTGTATCTTGCTGCATGACACAGTCTTTGATAAACACTCTATTATAAAGGTTCTAAGGAACTGTGGCTGTGCAGAACAGCTTCAGTAATGCTCTGTCTTGACTAGCATTTTGTTCAATATTCTGTGACGATATTCTCATAATATGAATTGATATTATAACTATGCATTAGTATTAAGTTTATAAATTGCTCACCCATATGGCCACTAGGTTTATAAATTGCTCACCCACATGGCCACTTATCAGTGCAAATTGCTTCTGTTTCATCATCAGTGAGTGATCATTATGGTCTAATGTTGTCTCTCTTCATTTTTTCTTTTCATTTGTCACAACTACATTCATGGCTGGACATATAGTGAATCTGTTTATGCTTTCATTTGTCTCTAATTGAAAGCATGTGAGTGATACGTAGAGATTTATGACATGTATTGTTCACTCAAACATAATTACATTATCATCTCTAGTGAACACTATTCTAAGGGTTCATTCTGTGGACTACATAGTTTTTGTAGTATGATTCAAGTGTTCTGAATAGAAGAATTATCTTCACTTATTGATACATTTCTAAATCTACTTCACTCAGTTATAATATATTTTTATTATGTAGAAGGGTGTTTATCTGACATAATCATTAGTATATTTGGTCATAGCAGAATATTGGAGACTATTAATATGTATATATACTACTCTCAGGCTAAAGAGAACTAATCTTAAGCAACATTTACTGTGTTATAAATGAGATTTTACTTTATGAATGTTTAAGTCGTGCATGATAGGATGATTATATTCTGAAAAAGAAGTCTAATCTAATCTAAAATTAAATTGCATTACCAAATCAATACTCATTTCCATACATTATGTTAATTCATTATTAATAGTTATATAGAGACAATAATAACTAATATTGTTAAATCTCCAAGATAAGAGAAAAGGTGTAATGGAGCTTGAAAGGGGTTAGTTTTTTTTTCATTTCTTTTTTCATGAGGGAAGTTTTGGTAGGCAGTCTATTAGATTTCTCCTCATCAAGCAGATTGGAAGTGTATTTCACTTCATGTACATTAGATGGTTTACAAAAATATGTATATGCTTGTTGTTATACAAGTAATTTTGGCATTTTTCTTTTTTCTTTTTTTTTATTGGTCTGAACTAAACTCTATTTTAAGTTATTTGACCAAAATTAAAACATTGACTACAATGAGAATTATTAACACAGTAGTTACACGTTTTACATTTGGTGTGGTATTACAAAATATAATACAAAACAAATATTTATTTTGCCCTCTCTGCCTTTTCTGAAAATTCTGTGTTAACCTATAATTCGCATTGAATCTATGACTGATGTTGTTATTTATTTGTTTTTTGTTTTTCTTTTTTTTCATTGAGCTTATCTCCCTGGGCCTCTACTGAAAATGGACATATGTTCAGTTAGAATAGCTGGGTCAACAAATGTAAAATAAATAAATAAAAATAAAAAATATGATGTAAAGTTAAATACTGAGAATGGACTTGACTATTTTATCCTTAAACACTAACGGTTTAAACAATCCAAGGAAAAGATCTAATTTATTAAGATATATGAAATTAAATAAAGTACAAGTAGTATTTCTTCAAGAGACTCACTTCAAAACAAATTATACCTTTAGCTGGAATCCTAATGAATATATGATCTTATCTCACTCTTCATATAAGAAAAAGACTAGGGGAACTTTAATTTTATGGAAAAAAATGTCATGATGCCTCAAATCATTTACAGATATGAAGATAAAGAAGGACTCCTAGCCATAGTAATAGTAAAATATAACAATAGACTCTGGACATTAGTAAATATATATCAGTTTCCAGGTATTGGGGGTGAGACAATAGGAAAACACATGGACCTAATTACAAGAGTATATAAAGGAAATTTGATTTTGGGAGGTGACTTTAATTGTATATTGGATAAATAAGAGACCACAAGCAAAAGAAATGTACGTGTAAGTTCTATGAGGAAGCTACTTAAGAAATGGGAAGAAAGTTTAAATCTAATTGATACATTTAGTTATAAGGAGAACAATTCATTACTATTTTCACATCAAGACCACAGATTTGGGACACATACAAGAATTGTTAAAATCTTCATATCTCAAGAGCTAAATTCAAAAATAATAAAATCTTCCATAATCCCTTGTCCCTTTTCAGACCATAATTCATTAATTTTCAAAATACATACAGATTATAAGAAATTAATTTTTATGTCAAGAATTCCAGCTTACATTACAAAATTAAAACAATTTAAACCTTGGTTAGATTCAGAAGTGCAATTATTTTTAGATATAAACTACACTACTGAAAAACATGTAATTAATCTTTGCGATACCTTGAAAGCCTATCTAAATGGAAAAATTATTTCATGATATAAAAACAAGCTAAAAGAGTGGGAATAAGAATTATGTAACATCCAAAAATAAATTACAGATCTCACTATTAATTCATCTACTTACACACAAAATAATCATAAAAAGCATTGGAAGACTTAAACAAAAGATATAATGAAATCCTAACTCACAAAACTAATATATCTGTAGAAAGGTTAAAACTTAGTTCCTATGGAGTATCACCCAAACATATGCATAATTTAGCAATAAGATTAAAAAAACATTCGATTGAAAATAATATTACAAGTATTATACATGAAGGAAGGAAAAAAAAACAAAAAGGTTTCAGATATAAATGATATACTAGATGCAGTTAAACATTATTTCTCTGACCATTATAATGATACTTCACATATAACTAATACATCAAACTTAGACCTGAAATTAGTAAAGGTAAAGGTGATATCAGAAAAGTTAAAGTAAGACATTCAAAAACAAATATCTCTAAAAGAATATACTCAAAAAAATCAAGGAAAGTAAAAGTAATAAAACACCGGGAATTGATGGAATAATTAACGAATTGTATAAGATATTTCCATCTTCAGTAATATCATTGTTTCACAAAACTTTGAATGAAATTCTAGAACAAAACACAACTTCAATTTCATGGAGATACTCCTTAATTACACCCATTATAAAAGAAAACAAAGACCCTTTACAGTGTAAATCTTATAGGCCAATATCTTTACTTAACGATGATTATAAAATCTTCATGTCAATATTAGTTAGTAGAATTAAAAATCATTGACACACATAAATGAGGATCAGACAGGATTCATTTATAAAAGACATATACATGACAATATACAAAGAATTCTAACACTCATAGATTTTCTAAACAGAAATAACCAAGAAGCTCTAATAATAGCTTTGAATATAGAAAAAGCCTTTGATTCGTTGAGCTGAGATTTTCTTTTTAAGGCTTTAGAATTGTTTGAATTTCCTACTAATTTTATTACGGTAATAAAGAATATTTATAAAAACAATTTGGCTTATGTAAAACTTGGGCCATTTACCTCGAAGGCTATTGAAATAAACAAAGGTACAAAGCAGGGCTATCCAATGCCTCCCATCCTGTTTGCCTTAGGAATTGAATTATTTGCCTCATTAGTAAGCCACAACTCTAATATATCAGGCATAGATGTATATGGTCAACTAAATTCAAAAATTATGTTATTTGCTTATGATGTTTTACTCACATTATCTGTCTCGGAGAAATCAGCACAAAATCTAGATGAAATAGTGGAAAGGTTTTATCATATTTCTGGCCTTAGATTTAACAAGGGAAAATCTAATTATATACATTTGAATAAAAAAGAGAGAATTTACCTTAACTTCAAATTGTGTGATAGGAAAACAAGTTCCCATAATAAAATATTTAGGAATAACACTATGTGATAATTTGGAATCTACGTTAGCCACAAATTATAGCAACATAATTAATAAAATAAAAATGTTAATAGTAAGCTGGAATAAAATGTTCTTGAGATTTGAAGACAGATTACAAATAATAAAAATGGCAATACTTCCAAAAATCAATTACATTGCACAAGCTATTTCTATAGTACCTAACAAGAAAATCTTGAAAGAAATAAATAGAATTCTATTAAACTTTCTTTGGTATCCAAAAAGAAATAGAATAGCCTATACACATCATATTAGATCTTGGGAAATGGGTAGAATTAAACTTCCAGATCTAGAATCATACATAAAAGCTTCCATATTAATAACTATCTTTAACTGGATAGATCCTAATTATACTTCAACATGGAAAACATTGCACACTATTATTTTTCTAAATGAAAATAAAATAATTAAAAATTGTATATTAAGTGAACAAAATAATAGGATGTGGCACATATTAACTGTTAATATTCAATATAATATAACAAAACCAACAAACAACTTATATAAATAATATTTACAATTTATTCAGAAGATTTATATATACTAACATGGATATTAATATTTGGCTATACATGATAATACCCTTTAGCTCTACAAAGAATGTATTCAATAAAATTTATAATGTTATTTTAACTAGATGGGAGGGGAAAAACTTCACTTGTTGCCAACATTGTATAGAGAATCAAGGAGTATTAGACATTCAACAAATTCAGAATAAATATGACATTCCATCAGCAGATTGGTTGACACTACAAAGCATATTATCATATGTTAAGGACCTTAATAGTAAAATTATTAATTATCCTTATAAAACTAGTCCAAATTTGATAAGTCTAATATTTGAAGTTATTTATGACAATTATAATTGGATGAATCTAATTTCAAAATTATACAAAATATCGATATATATAAAACTAACCCTAATGCAAGATATTGGAATTTCATAGCAAAAGGATGTCACACTAATCTATCAATTGAGAGTAAAACAAATATTTTATGTTCTGTTAACTTAACATTTAATTTACAAGTATGGAAAATATTTACATGGAAATACATTCACAGGGCATTTATTACACCTGATAAACTAGCCAAATTCAATTCACTTGATAAATCCATTTGTTGGAGATGTTCTTTAAACTGTAAAGCTGATTGGTCTCATATATTTTTGATTGTATTAATATAAAAAATTCTGGGAAGAAATTACTATTTTTCTCCAAGCTATATTCACAGATACCTTTATTTTAACCAAATCTTTAGTCCTCTTAAATGTTAATGATACTATTGGAATGAATAAAAAAACATCTATACCTACTTTGGTCCATACTAGCTGTGGCAAGGAAATGTATAAATAGAAAGTGGAAGTCTTCACAAGAACCTACTCTGGAAGAAATCTTGAGATTGATGGAAGAAACAGCGACATTAGAAATCAAGGTGAAGGAATCGAGAATTTCACCTAAAACATGGACAAACAATCCTTGGGAAAAAAAATGTAACTCTTACTGAGACATTAAAAATGAACCCTAAATAATTAATGTGTAACTTTATACTTTATTAATTGAATATTATAAATTTTTGTTACTAATTTCATATATTTTATTTTTTCCCCTCCTTTGTTCAGGTCAATTGTACATAGTGTATATAAATATTTATGATACTTGTTTATTGATGATTGTTTTGTTAAACATTATATTATTTGGAAAATAAAAAATTATTTGAAAAAAAAAGAAAAGAAAATGAATATTAAAACAAATCCTGTTACTCTAGCAACTCTCTAAGTTTATAAGAGCATCATCTTCTTTCGGCTGTTCCAATTAGGGGTCGCCACAGCGGATCACCTGTTTCCATTTCTTCCTGTCCTCTGCATCTTGCTCTGTCACACCAACCACCTGCATGTCCTCTCTCACCACATCCATAAACCTTATCTTAAGCCTTCCTCTTTTCCTGTTACCTGGTAGCTTCATCCTTAGCATCTTTTTCCCAATATACTCAGCATCCCTCCTCAGCACATGTCCAAACCAACATAATCTTGCCTCTCTGGCTTTGTCACCAAACCTTCCATCCTGGGCTGACCCTCTAATATACTTATTCCTAATCCTGTCCACCCTCGTCACGCCCAGTGCAAATCTTAACATCTTCATCTCTGCCACATCCAGCTCTAACTCCTGCCTTTTTGTCAATGCCACTGTCTCCAACCCATACAACATAGCTGGTCTCACTACCCTCTTGTAGACCTTCCCTTTCACTCTTATAGGTACTCGTCTGTCACAAATCACTCCTGACACTCTTCTACACCCACTCCATCCTGCCTGTACTCTCTTCTTCACCTCTCTTCCACACTCACCTAAGCAATATTCAAAATATGTCCCTATTTGTACCCCATGTTGTCATGCTTTGTCCAGAGTTTGTGCATAAAGAGATTGAGAGGTATGTGTGGAAAGCTTCCTGTTACAATATAAACATGAAAGTATCACCATGAGGTTCCAGTACTCAAGCTTCTTGATCACTAGTAGGTCATAGCTTTGTTAATTTGACTTAAGAGCTTCATGAGGTAAAAGATGTTGCAGTGGCTCTACTACATCAAAAACTAGAGATGTGTCCCCTCTCTCCATCAAAAGGGCACTGTACTGCACACTGTGATCCTTATCCAACCACCTAGCTATTCCCTTTTCACCTGCATCTTGCCGTTACCACATGATATAAAGTGGAGTCTCAGCAAATGTATCTACAGTGTGTTTGTTGCAATAAACTGCAGCTGTAATTAACTGTATGAAGCATTACAGCATTTACAGGTGTAGTCAAACAACTAGTTACAATAAGTAATCTTTGCAAGTAGTGCTGCAGGATGATAGCTAACACACATGCTGATCCTTGTTTTCCTTTCCTAGGACACACTTTCTGCAAGTTCTTGCATAACTTTTGAAATGGCTTGCAGCAACAGCTAAATACAAAACCCTCACATTAGCACAGGTGCAGTTTTTACATTTGCAATGGTCCATATTTTAAAAATAGAATTGATTCTAAAGAGGACGAGTCACCACAGGATGGTGATTCTTATTGTTTAAAAATAGAAAAACTGTCTAAACTCATGCATAAGTATAAAACACTGGGGATTGAAAACTGTTACTTAACAGAATGTATCAAACGCAAAATTGTACCAAAAGGGCTCAGGGTATGGAAGTACCCCAACAATGTAGAACCCGGTACTGTGTTTCTCAAGGAACTAATTGATATTTTCAACAAATGTGGGCTAGAAATTTTTGGGCTTATCATTAAAGAGAACAACAAGATGTTGGTGGTATTAGAAGAAGAAATTTTACTGTTAGATAATTTTATTAAACATGATTTGTTTTTTGAGATTAAACAAGAAAGGGACAAATATTACAGTACAAGTTCTGACATTGACATAAAATGCAAAATGTTAGAAGAAAGAAAAATAAACAAACTCAAAAGGGATATTGAGGACTATCAGAATAATGTTAGCTACCCACAACCACCCTCCAAGAAAAATGAACACAATTCAAGAACTAGGTTGGGTAAAATGAGAGGAAATAACTACCAAACAGATACTTGGAGGGAGGAACAAGTTAGGGGCAATTATGACACTGACTTTCCACCTTTAGTGGATGATGATTTACAACACTATCAGAACAGAAACCGACAGGGTTTTCAGAATTTTCGGAGGGGGGGAGGGAGAAGGGGGAGAGGGAGGTATTAATCAATACTACCCACACCCACACCCCCACCAATACCCCCATACCAGCTTGTCTTGACTCTCCTGTTACAGACAAAGAGGATGAGATTTTACAAACAGGCACCACTCATTCCCTCAAGAACTTCTCTATATACAACTTCAGTAACATTACTATTAACAGAGCACATTTTGATCTACTTAGCAAAGGGTTCAAATATATTCCCAGCACCCGAGGGGTACAGACCATTATAGACATGAAGCTGTTTCTCAGGAAGGTCAATTTACAAGCCATACTCCCCCCTTCAACTTTGAACCCTGGATACCAACATTCTACCTTAACTAGGAAGAGCACCTACAACCCCCCACTCTACCCTCAAATCAAAAATCTGGACATAGTTCTGGAAAACAAAATTAGAAAGGAGTTCAAACTTTACAACAAACAGCACAACCTCACAGAAAAAGAACTAGAAACCTTGAACGACCTAAGAAACAACACCCAAATAAGAATTATGAAGCCAGACAAGGGAGGAGGAGCTGTCATCATGGACCACATCATCTACGAAAGTAAAATGAACAGCATCCTTAGGGAGGAAAACAAATACAGAAGCGTATCCATCAATGAGGTGCATGTGGCATATCAAAGAATTGATATGGTCTTGGATAACATGATGATGGATGGAACTATAGACAGCAAACTGTACAATTTTTTGTATGTACCGAAACCCAAGATTCCAATTATTTTCGGCATACCAAAGGTGCATAAAAATGTTTATGACCCCCCACTAAGACCTATAGTGTCAGCTAACAATTCCAAAACACTTCCCATGGCTAAATATGTGGATCTCAAGACAAAACATATCTGCAACAACAACAAACATATCTTAAAAGATTCATGGGATCTATTAAGAAACATTAAAAAGGACCTTTTGATGGAGAACCTCATTTTCCTCACCATCGATGTGGTTGACCTTTTTACCTGCATTCCACACCAAGAGGGGATGAGAATTTTTGAAGAAATGATTTTTTTGGATAAGACTCTTACACATGCAGAAAAAGTAGCCATAGTAGAACTCACAGACACAGTACTGAAGTACAATTTCATTACATTCAATGGAGAATACTACCAACAACTCAAAGGGGTAGCAATGGGTGCGGCCTGCGCACCCACCTACGCCAACATTGTACTGGCAGGATGGGAGTCCAACTTTATCTTGAATTCTGAATACCAAAGACACTGGTCTCTATACAGACGCTACCTGGACGACATTGTAATTTTTTGGACAGGAGGCTATGAGAAATTAAATGAATTTCTTGAGTATATCAACAACACGACCAACTTCCTGAGGTTCACGCACTCGATATCAACCAATAGGTTACAATACTTGGACATTGAAGTGTACAAGAATGAAAACAATAGAGACCTGGAAACCAAAGTCTTCAGGAAAAGCACCTTTTGCAACTCTTTTTTACACTTCAACAGCGCACACCCTCCGCATTGCAAAAAGAACATTGTCAAGGGACAATTTGTCAGAGGGTGTCGCATGACCAGCAGAGATGAAGATTTTCTCTTTGAATGTAATACCTTGGAAGGCATGTTTTGCGCAAGAGGATACCCAACTGACTTCATTAAGAACATAAGAAAAGAGGTTGAGGAAAACAGATCAACAAAATTTAAACCTATAAAGGGTAGTATGACCAGCATTACAAATTCTACTTCAACAATTGACATTCTTGGGAACCATTCTACTACTCACAAGAACAATAAGGAGGAAGAATCTGAATACCAATCAGCCCTAGTTCTTGAATTCAATCTATTCAATTCTAAAGTAAGAAGAATATTCCAAACAGAATGGGACAAATTTACTACCTATTCGGATATTCCAAATATAAAGGAAAGGATTCCAAAAACAGTCTATAAGAATGCACACAGCATTAAAAAATTGTTAGAAAACAACAAAAGTAATGATACTAACAAGAAGACAGGTATTACAAACATCAACAATGGCACCTACAAATGTGGACGTTGCAAACAGTGCCAATATATCTCTAACAAAAAAGAGATATTCCTAGAAGCTAGAGGCATTCATATACACAGTACAGGACAACACAATTGTGAATCCCAGGGTGTAGTATATATGGCTTCGTGCTCCAACTGTAATTCATTCTACGTTGGAAAAACAGAAAGGATTCTGAAAAGAAGAATATATGAACATCTGTATGAAATACTCAAGAAAAAAGAAACGAATGCCTTATACAAACACACCAAAATTTGTAAAGATTACAAATTTTCCTTTTTTGTGTTGGAGCAAGTGAACAAGGAAACGAGAGGTGGCCCTTGGGAAGAATGGCTTGAGTTCAAAGAACTATGGTGGCAAATTTTACTAGAAGCCACTAAGCAGCCTGGCCTAAACGAAAGTATTTCTCTATCCCCTGTACTCAAACTTAGAGCAGGTAAAATATAAACTACATACGTAATAACTCAAAAAGAACAGCAGGTGGTGCCATTTTATTAAACACAGTCCCTAATCAAAACAACACTATCTAAGTACATACACTTCAGTTTATCTATTCTTTGTAACCTTTCAGTACACTTCACTTATTTAATACGTGTTCAAATCATCAAGTTACTAATTCACTTCAGAATTACATGATGAATTGTGTTTTTAAAAATTAATTTTTAAACTTGAAATGTTTTTATATTCATTCACTTTACTTAGATCTTTTCTCTTTAATGTGCCCCATTAATTTTATTGGCTTAGCCAGAATGCAAAAGTTTTTAATGGTCAGCTGATTTTAAATTTTATTATATAAAGACCTATTAAGTTTTATCTAATTGTCTGATGAAGTCTCACTGTCTAGTGGACGAAAACCCATTTTTTGTTGTAAAAGCGTTTATATCTGGTTGGATTATTTGTGGCTCTCTTTGGAGATAATAAAGTGCGGTTACCCTGGTGTGCTTTTCCTTTTTTTTGTGTTAACTGTATGAAGCATTACAGCATTTACAGGTGTAGTCAAACAACTAGTTACAATAAGTAATCTTTGCAAGTAGTGCTGCAGGATGATAGCTAACACACATGCTGATCCTTGTTTTCCTTTCCTAGGACACACTTTCTGCAAGTTCTTGCATAACTTTTGAAATGGCTTGCAGCAACAGCTAAATACAAAACCCTCACATTAGCACAGGTGCAGTTTTTACATTTGCAATGGTCCATATTTTCATAGGTTGGTACTAGGCTATAGGCCCTAGGGCCTATACAAGCCTAGCCATAACAAATCCCTGGGCATTTCTTCCTGCAATATTTACTTCCCTGGACCCCTGTCTAGCAGGGCAATTGACGTGATCCCCGGGATGAATTTCCAACCTCCCATCCAATCATCAAGGTTCCTTTTGAAGAGCGCCAAGGAGGTGCTCTGCTTGACATGTATGGGCAGTCTATTCCAGAGTATGGAGAGTCTCTGAGTCAGGAACCTATCCCTCCAGCATGTTTTGTTCATTGTGATGACAAGGTTTAGATCCCTGGAGCATGTGGCTCTTAGGGATTGGGATTTCTTTAAGTGGAACATGTCCAACAGCTCAGTGTTTGACATGGCTTTGTATGCTAAGCAGAGATCGCCTCTGAGTAGACAATATGCCACAGAGTATAGCTGGAGTTTTTTTTAGACAGTCAATACAGGGCATCTGCTTTAGGCCTGTGATTCTTTTAGTGAGGTATTTCTGCGGCCTTTCCAGCTGTTACAGATGTGTTGTGAGGTACATACCAAATGGGGTGTTGTACTCTATAATGGGTCTAATGAGGGATGAGTACAGTGCTACATGACCTCCTTTTTTCTGGATGAAAAGCCCTTAGTGATGAGGTGTGCTACATAGAAGGATTTCCTGACTGTTGTGGTGATGTGGTTATTGAAGGTGAGACCACTGTCCACCTGTGTCACTAAGTCTCTCATCACACTTTCGGTGTTTAGTGTACTGCCACCTATGTGGTAATTCATGGGTACATGTTTTTTCCCAAAGGGGATAACTATACATTTCTTGGCATTAAGTTTGAGCCCATGGCTCTGGCACCAAGCATCTGTTTCTGTAAGGCCCTTTTGTAGAATATCCACATCATTTGGGGATTCGGTAATGGCTCCCAGTTTGCAGTCATCTGCGAACTTTGTTAGCCAGAGCCCCTTAGTGTTGGCCTGTACTTAAGAGAAGTAGATGCCAAACAAGAGCAGTCCCAGGACTGAACCCTTAGGTACTCCACTTGTCACTTGTCTGGAGCTGGAGCTGGATTTGGAGTCAGCTACTTTTACAGTCTGGGTTCTGTCACTAAGCCAGTTGGCAACCCATCAAGTGACGTAGGGATTTATGCCCAGCTTAGTAAGTTTATCTATGATTCCAGAGTGGGGGGTGGTTTCAAAGGTCTTGGCAAGGTCCAGATAGGCTGTGTGGACTGCCTTACCCTCGTCCTCAGCTCTGGAGACTGATTCAAAGAAGTCAATCAGGTTCATGAGACAAGATCGGTCCTTCACGAACCCAAACTGGGTGGGGTCCAGTGTTTAAAGGTTGACAATGTCTTTGTTTATAAGTTCCATGATAATGAGTTCCATGCCTTTTCAGATCAGGCTCATCAGACTGATGGGACGGTAGTTCCCGGGATCCAAGGTGGATTCCCCCCCTTGTGGAGTGGGATAACTGTAGCTGTGCGCCACTCAATCAGCATGAAGCCTGATGTGAGGCTATGATTAAACATGACATTTAGGTGAGTTGCCACTTCATTTTGCAGTTCATGTAGTACACAGCCCGGGATGTCATCTGGTCCCATGGATGCTGTATTCTTAGCTTTGGAGAGTGCGGTTTCTACCTGTGTGGCCATGATTACTGGAATTTGGCAATCTTTTGGTATTGAGATGGGCCCTTTAGGGGGTGAGAGGGGGGTGAAGTTTGCACTAAATCGTTCTGCCAGAATATTGGCAATATCCTTGGGATCAGTATATTTAATGCCATTCGGTTGTAGCTCAGAGCATATCTGAGCATTGCCGTTTAGATTCTTGACATAACTATAGAATGCCTTGTGGTTGTCTTTGGAATTTTTGGCAATTTTATTTTCATAACTAGCTTTGGAGGATTTTATGAGGGATCTCAGCTTCTTACTGAGGCTAGTACGGGAGTTTTTTGCATCCTGGGATTTTCCTCTTTTCTGCAACAGTTTCTTTCTTCTGTTGTATAGTTTGTTTATGGCAGGGGACCACCAGATTGGCTTCCTTTTTTGGAGGAGAGTGTCTTGTTTCTATTTGGGATGGCTCATACAGTGCCTTAGTGTAGGATTTCGCAGTCGAACTTTCAGCTCCCATCTGCAGGGTGTCATGAAGTTTGTCACTTCTGACTTGAGTAGCATGAAGTTGGCTTTGGAGAAGTTTTTTATGGCGGTTTCATTACTGGGGGGTGGGGGTGGGATGTGGATGTCAAGGGTGATTTGCTTATGTTCAGACCTGACCAATGAGGGGGTGACCACTGGTGTGGAGCATCTATCTCCCATGTTGGTAATGACCAGGTCTAGGTAATTGGAGCCGCTGGTGGGACAATGGATTAGTTGATCCAGGATGTTGGAATTTATGAATTCCAAGAACCACTGGGAAAAGGAGTTGGTACCCGAGTATTTTTCCCAGTTAATGGCAGGGTAGTTGAAATCACGCAGTATTAGGGTGTTTGGTTGTATCTTAATATTTTCAGGTATGTTTAGAAAGGTGTAGTGAGAATCTTGGGGCATGGTGGGGGATCTGTAGCAAGCTACAATTTGGATTTCAGTCTTACCTAGTGTTAGTTGCACCTGAAGAATTTCAGATGCATTGTGCTGGGCAACTAGCCTGGAGGTGTGAATATCCTTGGTGAATATGGACACTCCTCCACCTTTAGTGTTTCGGTCTTGGTTTTGTGGCCGAAAAGTGTGGTAAGACTTGTAGCCTGGTATTGCAGGGGTGCTCTCTGGAGCCTTGAACCAAGTCTCAGTTACTGCACAGATATCAATGTTCTCCATTTTTAGGAGTGCCTCAAGAGAGAGTGCATTTTGAGGTTTAGACTTCTAGCATTGAGTAGCATTACCTTCAGATTTTGCATGCTTGTATCTGTTATGGCGGTGGTTTTGTCCTTTTAACCTTGCCTAAAAAAGGCACTATAGGGGTGGCGACAGCTTAAGCCAGTAACCTGAATTCCAGGTGTGACAGGTGCAGACCATCTCTGGCAAAGCATCGTGGTTTGTCGATCATGTCTTCCCAGGCAGACACTGGATCCCCTTTGAATGACACCAGAAGCTTAGCCAATTGTTGAAGTCAATCATTTTGTCCTAATACTGTGGTATCATTCTGGGCAAAGGCAGGATGCTACTCAGGGCTAGGGTCACACCTGCCTGGGCCACATGATCCGAGAGCTCTTCCATGTCTCTTTTCATGTAGTCCAGGGAGGTACGTCTCAAGTCATTCACTCCAACATGGACAATGACAGAGTCGTATTTGTACTTATTGTGGAGTGACTTGAGTGCATGCATTATGTGGCTGACTGTAATTTTCTGCTTGTTCAGCCTGGTGAGTGGGACATCAGTGTGCCTGACTATAGAGTCACCTATGACTAAAGTGTTAGATACATTGTCTTGCCTTAGGGGCTGTTGTTGGGTGGCACACTGGTGTTGTGAGCGATGTGTCACTTTGGTTGTGATTGGTGTTTGTTTGCGTTTCAGCTTCGGAGGTCCTTGTTGCTTGCACAGGTTAATGTTAAGGGCCTCTGCATATGTGGGTTTAGTGTTGCTATGTGTGGGTGTTGATGGTGTGGGTTTTGAAGGGCTATGAGTTGCTTGAGGTGTAGTGCAGGTGTTAACCTTCTCCTCTTGACTGTCTAGCATAATCTTGGCCGGAGTGAGCTTTGCTTCCAGTTTGGCTATGTAAGTGCATCTCTTGCAGGTTGTAGTGTTGGGTGGTAGGAGGAGAGGATTGTCTGTGTACATGAGGCAATTGCCACATTGCCCCAGTATGCCCAGATTCACTAGGTGGACAGGAAAACTCACATCTCTTAGATTATTTCCAATATGAATTACATGTTTTTGTGGGAACAAGCAGATATTCCCCTTGAACTGAGGAGATATTATGATGTAGTACATGTAGATATATCTCATTCTATACCTGTCCTTCTATTTTTCCAGCCTTGGAGAATGTGTTTAATGCTGCTTGTAATAACCCTGACTCTCAACCTTCACTCCCCAAAAATGCAGATTAACTTTATAAACTACCTCAAGCTAACATATTTTAGTTTTCTCATCTCAGATCAGACCAGGCTTCAAGCTCTAACTCTTCGCTAGCAGGAAGTAGACTGTTGCTCAACATGAGACCCTCCACTGTGGACAAAGAAGGCAATGTATTGGACACATTTGTTAAGAGAATTTTCTCTTTCTGCACTTTAGCTTACATGAATCTTAATTGTCAGTCTCATTTGTGGAAGTTTACTCTGTTTTGTGCAGACAGTTTGAGGGAATATTCTTGCCTTTCTTCCTGCATAGGATAGCTCCTTTATGGATTCTGTGGTTTCCAATTTTCTGAAGTTCCTAAACATGCTTTGAAGAATGTGTTCAAATTACCGTAGACAAAATCCAATACCACTTCCTTGCAAGCTATAGGCCACCCTATATGACCCAGGAAACCCATAACATGTATTTAAACTTATTAGAAACACTAACCATCCAACCCAATACCATATTCATGGGTGATTTTAATTTCTGCACTATTAACTGGAAATCCTATACAACACCAAACGTACATGCACAGAGATTCCTGGATTTTGTAAACGCAAACTCCCTGGACCAGATAGTCAATACACCGACCAGGAGTGCACCGGATCTGGTCCTCACTAATCAGGGAGAGTGCTGCACACCCTCTACTGTAATGTCTACCTTGGTAAGGTCAAACCACAAAATGGTCTCATTTGAAGTAAATAAAACCTGGACCCCCAGCTAAACCTGGAATATTCAGGAACTATTCTAAGGCTAACCTGCTCCTATTATTATCTTATAACCTGGCAAAAATTTCAAGCCCTCCATAAACCCTGAGAGCACTGCTGCCTATGCAGAACTGTTCACAGAAACCCTGTACAAGCATGTTTATAGTTGCACAGAGACAGCTGTATCCACCAGGAAGAAGTACAAAAACTACCTAAAAACAAGCCACCCTGGTAGAATCACAAAACCAATAGGCCGTATAACAGAAGCAAGGAAATCATGACAAAAATCAGGAGAGGCAGGACCCAGCAGGATAAAAGCACTCTCATCAAACTAAACAAACAACTCAGAGGACAAACAAAGTCTACCAAAGCCAAATTAAGTTTGGCCTCAAAGGCCAAGGATAACCACAAAGCATTCTTTAGCTATGTCTGCAACCTCAAAGGCAATACACAATTGTGTGCACAGCTCATTGTAAATAGAGTCACCTATAATGAGCCAGAAGATATAGCAAACCTGCTGGCTGATAAATTCAGCTTCAACTTTACCCCTCTCTCCTCCTCATCCTTCACTCAGGAAACAACATCAAATATAACTCCTACCACCACTGGGGAACAGGTCCTTAATGCTCTCTTTAAAACCAAGAACACTGCATCAATGGGCCCAGACAATATCCCAGGATGCCTTCTAAACAGCATGAAACATGACCTATCAGGGCCTCTGGAATTATTATATAACTACAGCTTCCAAACAGGCTTTGTACCCCAGGAATGAAGAACAGCAACAGTCATCACTCTGCACAAAGGTGGACCATCTACAGACCCTGGAAACTACAGACTCATAAGTTTCTCTAGTCTTATAATGTAAAGCAATATCAATAGAGATATAGTAAACCTTCAGACAATGGACCAAACACAGTTTGGTTTTGTCAAGGGTAGATCATGCCTACTCAAGCTGTTGGAATTCTTTGAGAAGGTAACCAAAGCAATGGATGAGGGAAAAATGGTTCATGCTGCCTACCTTGAACTGGCCAAGGCATTTAACACAATACTCCACTCGGGTATTGTTGACAAACACAAGAGGTTAGGTACAAACTTGTATGTCACCTGGTGGATAGCCAACTGGCTCACAGACAGGACCCAGGAAGTTAGAATTGGGGGGTCCACCTCTACAAATAGGCCAGTTACAACTGGATTCCCTCTGGGATCAGTTCTTGGACAGCTCCTTTTTGGCATTTACTTCTCTGAAGTCAAGGCCAATGTCAGTGGTCTCTGGCTGACTAAGTTTTCAGATGATTGCAAATTAGGAGCTGTCATTGAATCACACACTGACACTAATGTTCTCCATGAGGGGCTGACACAGACAAACAATTGGTGTCAGAGCCATGGACTAAAACTAAATGCCAAGAAATGCATAATAGTATCCTTTAGGATGTCATCCACTCCTGGTAACTGTCATATTGACAACACACCCCTTAGAGTTGACCCAGTAGTCAGGGACTTAGGGACACACACAGATAGTAATCTAGCCTTTGACCATCACATGTCTGCAGTGGTGAGGAAACCATTCTATGGGCACAACTTATAAACAAAGGTATGGCATCTAAGTCCAAGGAGGTTATTGTTCCACTGTATTCGGCATTCATCAGACCTATCATTGAGTACAATGCCCCCTTTGGTATGTACCTAACCAGACATATCCAACAATTTGAATGTCCACAGAGGTTCTTCACTAAAAGAACACAGGGTGTAAGTAAAATGTCCTATTCAGGCCACCTCAAGACCCTATCCCTGTGATCTGTCTCCTACAGGGTTTGGAAGGGAGATATATGCCTGTCATACAGGGCATTGTCAGACCCCACTCTGATGGACCTCCTGCATATCCACAAAATAAAAAGCACCGGAATTACCCATTCTAAAGACTTAAACCTCACCTATTATATAAATAGGACCTGCTGGAGAGACAGGTATGTATCCAGAGACTACCTTGTCTATGGAACAGGCTCCCCATCCATGTGAAGAAGAGTTCCTCCCTAACCCAATTCAAGTGCAACTTGGACAATTGGATGGGGAACAGGAAATTCATCCCTGGTTTGGCATCTATGTCTCTAAAAGACACAGGCAACCTGTAAATGGTTCATCTGTCAGCCACTTGCTTGTAAATGTTTCATCTCCCAACCCCATGTTTACACTTATCAAGGGTATCTGTCATGTTACACATGCTTGTGTATTTGCTGTTCAGCTAAGAAATTGCCTTTCTTGTATTTTGTCCTAGCTGTTCTCCTGTAGCCTAGCTCTGTTAGTTAATTCCACCTTCCTCCCCCATTTTAATTAGTTGTGTGTTAGACTCCATTGCAGCCACATGACTATTGCTGGATTGTGTCAAAGCATCATTATCTGAGCTTCGAATGGCATTGTGTATTAAGATCTGCAGAGTTTGGAAATTAAACTATTTAATGGTCTCCACAGGTGTCATTTTGATTGAGTCACTGTCTGCTAACACTATCTGTGGTGGTGAGTACACTTCTCAATACATCTTGCTACAGATTAGGAGATTACACATGCTATGCACAGCCATGGGAGGCAGAACTGTCAAATAATGTATTGAGCACTTTGGAATATTCAGTGGGGTGCTGTACATGGACTTGGAAGGTGCAATTTAAGAATAAGTTTGCATCCTGTACATTATACAGTTCTTTGTTGCATAAAGAGCTTGCTTAATCATAAGTTACAAAGTGTGGATATGTTTGGCAGGATATGGAAGTTTCAGAACAGTCCCAGAGCACAGAGCAGATATTGAAAGATTTTCTAATGCTTTTAGGTTTAGAGAGTAGATCTGCCTCCTAAGGATTTATTGCTCACTTGGGCCTGTACATGCCAGCAAGGTACTCTCTGCACAGCATAATTCTTTGGTGAGTCAGCAATTCATCACTGATTGTTTGCAAAGATTGTGTTTTTTATATATATATATATATATATATATATATATATATATATATATATATATATATGGTTGGGCGTCGAGCTGGCACCTCAGCATTTCTTAAAAAGCTACTGCCAATCATTAGCGGACTGGAGTTCCGCTGTGGCGACCTACACCGAAAAAAAGAAAAGACAACAACAACACACATATATATATATATATATATATATATATATATATATATATGTATGTATTTATTGTGGGCACTGCATATATATATCTTTGGAGAAACTGTTTATTCTTCCCTGAGCCATGCTTGCAACACTGTGAAACTGAAAGTGACATTTTCTGCACTGCCTAGCTTCTTTAAAACCAATGCCCTGCAAACCCAGCTAGGTCAGAATTGATACATTTTTGATACTGTTCTCTGTCTCAGAAAAGACTTTAGCATTAACTGTTGTATTACCAGCACAATGTCTCAGCAAGGCACTACACTTTCAGCAGAGGCTGATACACAACAAAATGCATAATTTCTTGCAGACCAAGATCAAATCCCTGACCCAAGTGTAACAGCAAAACGCATCTCTAAGCTTACATGGAAGGCAAAACAGAATTATGAGACTGACAGGAAAGAACTGATATTTTAAGTGGTGACATGACACAATCTAAAGGTGTCCCTCCTCATGGCCGCATATCTTCCATGTCCAAAACTCATCAAAGGAATTTCTTCATCCGTGTGTCTCTGCCCTCCATGTATGCCCTGTAAGCTGGTACAGGATATGCAAAGCTTCTTATGATGTAAACTCAAAGCAGCTTTTTGTTAGCATTGTGCATAGATTCTTCCTTGTAGCTGTCTCTGTCTTTAGCTTATTGACAAATAGAGCAGCCTGTACTCCAACTGGAGTTGATCTTTGATGATGAATTTTTTTTTACCTCTTCACCATCCTGCATGGAAACTGTTATAGTCATTCCACTGCATCTTCCCTATTCTTTCCAACATATAACCATAGTATTTTCCATTTGTATTTTTTTTTCAGATAGTAGCTGTACCTTTCAATCAGTAATTCTGGCTTGCCCAACTGTGATAACTTACTGGGGTGTGTATCACTGAGCTGTCCTGCCATTCTGTCAATAATATTTATAGGTGCCCCTGTTTCCTCCTTATTGGCCTCGTTGATGTTCTTCTTATGGCTTTTCCCGGTTAGGGGTCACCACAGCGGAACTCCGGTCCGCTAATGATTGGCAGTTGATTTTTTACGGGTGCTGAGGTGCCAGCTCGATGTCCAGCCTTCAACAAAGGCAAGCCCATTCTACGCATGTCTTTCAAACGCCACTCAACCACGGGGAGGACATGCAGGCTCCACACAGAAGGCGCTCGAGCCAAGAATCAAACGGGAGAACCTCTTGCTGTGAGGCAACAACGCTACCGCTGCACCACCATGGCTTTTGTTTTATTTTGAGCAAACAGGGACAGATATTGCCTTCACCTTTATACAGCGAGATGAAGTTCAACTGCACCCCTATTGATATGTAACCTTTATAATATCAGTAGCATACTTTTACAGCTCAGTCAGTCTTTTCCAATCTACAGTATCCTGGTGCTGCGAGTGTTTAATGAGGAATGTTTGGGTAGCTGCCATTTGCATGTTAAAGAAGTTACATATATAATAAAACATAGAATATTTACATAAGAAAATCAAAATGAAGGAAGGCTGCTATCAGCGTATTGTGCAGGTGGGGACTTTCCTGGAGTAAAATAGGAACACAGCCAAGTAGCATTGAAATGAGTTTTTAGTGACTTTTTAAACTGTGTTAAAGAAGAAATGGAGGATATGTGTGCAGGGAGTGAGTTCCGTATTTTGGACAAGTCGTTGGAGTAAAGTGATTTCCCTACTGTATTATTGGCTTTTGTTATTTTAAGAAGGAATTTATTGCTAGATTGGAGAGACCTGTTGCTAGAGTAGGGTTGAAGTAGGTTTTGCAAAAAAAGAGGTTTTCTCTGGGAGATGGAGAATTTTATGAGCTAGTGTAAGCCGGTTGAAATGTAAGAGCTGTGATAATTCTAGCCATTTGAGCTGCTTTAAAGCTATGCAGTGCTTTGTTTTATATGAGGAATCTGAGGCAAATCTAGCAATTGTGTTGTAATGTGATTCCAGCTTAGATAGATCAGTCTTTCTGAGATTAGTAAGAATAGGGGAGGCATACAGCAGTGTGGAGATGAGATGAGTGTGTGCTATGGTTGTCTTTGTGTACTTGCTAAGATAGTGTCTGTTTCTATAGAGAGTACTTAGTTTTTTATGTACTTTCTTAATGGTATGGGCAATGTGTATATCGAATTTCCAGTTATTGTCAGTCTCGACACCAAGTAGTTTAGTGTGAGTTGTGGGAGAGATAATAGTTTTGTTAGTGGACAAGATATTAATGGTGGGGTCTGTGGAGGTAGATTGAGTAGGTTTGAGTAGTAGTTTTGTTTTGTTAGGATTTAGTATAAGTTGAATCGTGGCAAGCCACGTTTCAACTGAGAGGAAGGATAGTTGTGTTAGCGTTTGGAGTTCATGTAATGAAGACGCGGCACAAATTAGAGTTGAATCATCTGCGTACTGAATGACCGATGCATGAGGAGTTTTTAGTATAAAGCGAGAAGAGTAGTGGGCCTACGATAGAGCCTTGAGGTACTTCAAGAGTGACTGGTAGAAAAGGAGAGAGTTCTTGCTTCCACAGTACTGCTTGCTGGGGGCCTGTTAAATAGATTTGGAACCAGTTTAAGGAGGACTCACTAAGACCCAGGTTGGAAAGTGTTTTGATCAGTTTACTATGTCTAACCATGTCAAAAGCCTTTGACAGGTCAAGAAAGGTAGCGGATACAAATTTGCCATTATTTCTTTAGTTGTTAACTATATTGGTGAAGGACATTAGAGCGGTAGTGGTACTATAAGATGGACGAAAGCCATGCTGAGTGGATGACAGGAGACTGTGATTATGCAAGGAGTCCATGATTTGGGTATGTATGCACCTCTCAAGGATTTTGGCTATGGGTGATAGGATAGCTATTGGACGATAGTTAGTGAGGTCTGTAGAATTTCCTCCTTTATGGAGAGAGATTGTGTGTGATATTTTCCAAATCTTGAGGACAATGGCTTCAGTTAGGGATCTATTAATTAGAAAGGCTACTGGATAGGCTACAGTGCCTGTGGCTATTTTTAGAAATTCAGCAGGTAATTTGTCAGCTGCTAGTGTCATAGGCTTAAGGTTTCTGAAGTATTTTTTTATTCTGTCAGTGGTTACTGGCTGGAAGTGAAATGAGTTGTTGTTTCTAGGTGTTTTAGAGGCTTCTGTGCAAGGGAGGTTAGTACTATTTTGTTGATTAGATACTGCTAAAATGGTTTCAGTAAAGAATTTGTTAAATTGTATGGATATACTCTCTGATGTGTTTTCTAAGGTAGGAGAGGGAGAACTATGTTTACATGGTTGTAATATTTTGTTAATTGCTGCCCAGAACTTTTGAGGGTTATTTTGGTATTAAAAAGAAAGGCTGTTTCTGGAATGATTTTTATTGAAATTGGCTTTGTGGTTCTGTCTCGCAAAGCCAGTTTCAATAAAAACTATTCTAATAATGACAGAGGGACAATATTTTAGTCTTTAAGTAAAATCTTGTCTCTCTGTCATTAGTGAGACAGTGGGCTCAACAAGTTCCTTCTGGATAGCATAAACTTCGAACTCTATTGTCTGCAGACAGGAAAAAAAAGACCATCTTGAAAAAAGAACACTCCCATTACATAGATCAACTGCTGATAGTACAGTGGAAAGTATTTTGAAAGCACGTTACACAATAAAACTTCAATGGGCTTAAGATATTGAATGCATATTTACAGTGAACCAATAGACCATTTAAATATGTATATTTCACTGGAATGTTTGGACTTAATAATGCATTATACAAGTTTAATACAAAGATAGTTTGGTTTTAATGCAAATAACAGGCAGATATAATGTATAAAACTGCAGTTATGAATCAGCAAAGCTAAATGAAGTTGAAATGAAATGCAATGAGTAATATATTCCAAAATTAGCAGAAAAATCGAAGCAGCAGAAGTGATGGAGAAATCATACTTCAAGTGAGTGTGTAATACTGTTGTTTATGTTTATCTGATGATTATTATTTTGTATTCATGAGAGTTTTTACATAATTTTTAAAATAAAAAACGTATATAAATCAGTGCATTAGCGTGTGTTTCTGTTATTATTAAAAAATAAATATATACAAATGTTTTAATAAAAAGTAAATGTACCATACAAACAAATGACAAAGAGACACTGTGTGTGCATACAAACTTATCTTACATAAATACATATTATAAAATGTCACATAAACAAAAGATGATGATTCTCTGGGAGGAAAAGGGTTGTACTGATTTGCTATGTGGTCATTTAAATGAATGTTGTTCGATTATGAAAACAGTTATTTGGTGATAAAAGAAACATGAATAAATCCAAAACAGAACTCTTAAACATATAGAAATAGAAATTTGCAACATTTTTAAGTAAATGAGTATTTTTTTTTAGTTTTTGCTTAAATGAAGTTTACTCAGTGATATACTGACATTGAGCTGCACCACGTATTAGCAATGTATGTGGTATGTGGTCCTCTGTATGATGCGCCTGATACCAGTTTACTTCACAGCAGAGCTGTGTAAAACAACAATGAAAAGTTCACAAGTATTTTCACAACGCGATGTCAGTATATTGCACAGTAGCACAAACTGAAACAATGGTAAATTAAGTTGCACAAATGTAAAGGCAATACGTTTGTGTATATGCCTATATATTCTTTACTCTGCATTTTTCCACTGTCTCGCTAATGACAGAGGGATAATATTTTACTTAAAGACTAAAACTAATGACAGAGGGGCAATATTTTTATTTATTTTACATTTGTTTACCGGGATGGGCCGACTGCGACAGTGCCCATTTTCAATGGAGGCTGGGGAGAAAAGCTTCAATCTAAGCTTACATACAAATTATCACAAGTAATAAAAATTATAAACAAAATTGACAAAAAAAATGAGTGTTAACACATTTACAGGATAAAAATGTAAAAACAAAAAATATATATAGTATCAAATAGAACAAGACTTTAAACACTTGAATATAGACAAATATATGGTTGAATTTATATATGTGGAGGAACATAACATTAGTTAAGAAATTAAGCAGGGAAAATCACTTAGGCAAAGTAGTGCATAGTTAGTAATACTTCTGTGGTGAGAGTTGCAGCTAGGAATGCATCTACTTATAGAGAAGTAGTGTTGTTAGAAGAAGGGATATGTTACCAGAGTTAGTATGTACAGCCAAATTGTATAAGTAATGCTAAGTTAATAATTAACCTGGAGCATTACATGTGCAAAGCTAGGTTTCAAATAAGTGTCTTTTGAGAGATATTTTGAGATGATTAAGATTGCTTCTGGATCTAATACTATATGGAAGGGTATTCCAATTTTTAGCAACAAAGTTAGAGTAAAGAGAGTTGCCCGCTGTATTGGATACCTTGGTTACTTGGAGTAAGTCTTTGTTAGATGATTGAAGAGTATGAATATTAGAGTAGGGCTGTAGAAGATTTTTTAGGGATGGTACGTTATCAGGATTGTGCATTATTTTGTGAGCCATTTTTAACTGGTTATAGTTCATAACATGAGGTAGCTCCAACCAAGAAAGATTTCTGAGACATTGACAGTGATGGGTTAAATGTGTGGAATCTGTTGCAAATTTGGCAGTCTTATTGTAACATGATTCTAATTTACTTAGTTTTGACTTTTTGAGGTTGGTAAGTATGGGGGATGCATATAATAGTGAGGAGAGAAGGTGGGTTCTAGCTATGGCTATTCTTGCAGCGTCTGTTAAATTTTTGTATCTATACATTGTTACCATTTTCTTGTGAACTTTTTGATTGTGTTAGAAATGTGTCTGTCAAATTTTAGTCTGTTGTCAATTATGACGCCTAATAGTTTTGTTAGGGAAAATGGGAAAATCCTAGTATTATTACTGGCAGTGATATAAAAGTTAACTGGGAGGTTAGTAGGTTTAGATGGATGAAAGATCATAAGTTTAGTTTTATTATTATTTTATTTTATTATTTATTTTAGTCTTTAAGTAAAAAAAATATATAAAAAAGATTTTTTTAATAAAGAATGCTATTTACTCAGTCGCTCTAAGAAGTAAAACATAAGGAAGAGTGAAAACCTTGCAAAAGAAACACAGACGAGCTGATTTCAGAATAGCATTCGAGGTTGGTTTGGCTGATTCCTACTGCTTCTTCTTGTTCCTCATTACCACTATCTGCAAGACCAACCATGAATGCTTTTCTGAAATCAGTTTGTCTGTTTCTTTTGCAAAGTTTTCACTCTTTTTCCTTATTTTTTACTTTTTAGAGTAACCGAATAAAAAGCATTCTTTATTAAAAATTGTTTATATATATTTGTATTCTGTACTAGAAGCACATTCGTGACATACCATGCCAAAAGAGGGGGCATATAAATGCAATATGTTGCATTCACATCTAGAATTATTTCTGAAGGATTAAACACTACAACTGCAACAAGGAGTAGATGATGCGCAAGATTCCAGAAGACTAATTCCCATTGTAAGTAACTTACTATCTTGTCAGGCATATCTATAGAGCAAGCTTGCACAGGATTAAGTCACTACACCAACAGCAAGTGTTTTGCAATCAGGCTTAGTATGTCACTAGTGTAAACTGGCATGTATACATATATCTTAGAAACCTCTTTGTATTTTAGACTTGAGAAAGAGAAATGTGTTTTGTCTTTGTGTGAATAGTTGTATCCTGTTAAATTCAAGGATTTTTAAGTGAAAACCATAGGCCCCTCTGGGCAATCTTTCATCATATATTGGGAGGTATTGTGTTGAGATCAACAGTGAAGCATTATATAAATATCACTGCTATCAAGCTCAAGATAATATTGTGTCAGCACAAGCTGTGAATAAATCAGTTATTTTGCTCAACTTATTTATTTGTCTCTTTGTTAAACAGGTAAGTGGGCTAGTCTTAGGACCCTTTTTAAAATAACACCACACTTTACAATTTAAACAAGGCATGTTACAAATATAAAAACATATGTAAACCGCACATGTACAGCAATGTAAAATATAAATATTATAGAAAATATAATTGTGACTGGTACATTATCATCATAACATTATACAAAATAACTTTAATACATGACATAATAAATAGTCATCTTCTTATCAAATGGCATTTACAGGCACTTCTCCCAACTTTCATCAATAGCTCATACTTTTTTCTGTACATCCTGAGCTTGAAAAATCCTAAACATCTTTAATACCTTCCCCTGCTAGTAAATCTTGAGCAACATTACATTTTTATATCCTAATTATCACAATTTTCTTCCACACTCTAAGATTCTCAAGTTTTACATTATATTAACTTGTTTCTTTTTTATATTACAAACAGGACAATATAAATAACCTGGAGACTAAAGCACAGACTAAAAGTGAGTGTATGCTTTATTAAAACACAAAACCAAATAAGCGGCACTTCATCAGACCCAAAAAGTTAATAAAACTAGTAGATTTAAACACTAAGTAAATTGATCACATGTTAAAAATAGCCAATAAAATTCCATAAACATGCACAGCCGATCCATTCATTCATACCATTCATAGAAAATAACGTCACTCAGCTTTAGTCCATGCTTCATTCTCCGGGTTATTTATATCGTCTTGTTTGTTATATCATTTTTCCTGGCTACCATTAGTCCTTTTTGGCAGAATTGTGTGTTGTTTGTTGTTCTTTTTTTATATTGTTCAAAAAAGAAATATTTTTATGGAAGAATATATGAAATTACATTACTAGATCCCACCAACAAACATAAAACCTCTCAAGACCCATATTACAGGCAGCAACTGTGTTTGTCTTGTTATTTGATGATAATACCACTGCTGGGCATCTTTTTTCATCTGCCCATTCACTATCTAATAAGTACAATATTAATAAATGTATCCTCTCCTGCAAGTCATCATTGGTCTCATTTTTGCCAGATATAAAGATCAGTCGACTGAATACCCAAATGATCTTGTTACAATCATCTTAATATTCCAGCTATTATAACTCATCTGTGCAACCCCATATGTTGGCATAACCAATGTGGCTATACTATAATCTTTGTGAGCTAAGTGTTATTATCATTTTTGCGTTATATTTTACAGCATGAAAAATACCTTAACCAGTTTGAAAAGTTAATTGTTGAACTAAATACTTCTTATAAGTCACTTCAGCTATTAACAAATAAACTGGAAAACATATATTACCAACAACAAATATGCCTATTGGCTTCTGGGCTTTATAAATGTCAATACACTTTAGAAAAATATCCACCAGAGGTGTTAATTTTCACACTATTGTCCTCCCAAATGTTTCCCCTGTTGTACCACCTTGTTTCCCCTACCCTACTCAAATCTGACTATGCTGCTATGATCTTTCCCGTGACATCCTGCTTTGCAGCTGCTAATAACTCCTCGGCATTCAAGAATTACTCCAAAACCAATTGATTACTATTTACTGGACTTATAATCATAAATGATATGGTTCTCCAGAAAATCTTTTACATGAGACTGCTGCCTATGCCTCTAAAACAGAAGATTTACCCCCAGGACTGCTGTCTATGCCTCTGAAGCAAAAACTGCCCACCTGTTCTAGTAATTTCCAGAAGCAGCTGCAAAATGCTTTATTCCATGCATGGGTCCCCTCAGATTATCTATGCTATAATCCCAGTTATCTCTAGAGGTAATATATATAATTATTGACCATAGGATAGATAAGGCCGCGGTGGTGCAGCGGTTAACGTTGTCACCTCACAGCAAGAGGTCTCCCATTCGATTCATGACTGGAGCACCTTCTGTGTCGAGTCTGCATGTCCTCCACATGGTCAAGTGACATTAAAGACATGCAGGTAGGTGCATGCGTGAATGGGAGTGCCTTCTTTGAAGGTTGGGTGTTGGGCTGGCAACTCGGCACTGTAAAAATCCATTGCCAATCATTAGCAGACTGGAGTTCTACTGAGACCACCCCTAACTGGGAAAAGCTGAAAGAGGATAGATAAGGCCAGTCTAACACCAGTTGGGATAGGTTAATTCAAGCACCAAAAGGGAAACTAGCTAGGCTCAAAATGACCTCCAAGTGCATCTAGCCTAGTGCGTACCTATAAACCTATGAATTGTACTACTTTTTAGACAGGTGTATTTAGGCATCTGAACCAGTCTAATGTAAGCATAATAGCAAGCTCAGTACTAAATCCATATGTGGAACTACCCACTCAATTAAACTGTACGTGAAAAAAAGGTTTTTAGCCATCTCTGAATAATGTCTACTTTGTATAGGTGAACTCGGCAGCCTCGCTTTTTACATGTATTTATATATTTATTTTTAAAGTAATATTTCTTTGCTCTAAAAAGTGAATAAATAAGTGAATAAATAAAGTACCTCACCTGAAAGAAAATGCACCTGCAACAAAGTGTGTGCTCTGGGGACATTCAAGTCATCTTACTTTAGTTTAAATGTTTCAAGGGCATGGGAAAAGAGACCTTGCAAAGTTAAAATGTGGATGAAAAGCCACCTGAAGGAGGTCTTTTTGTTGTTGTTTTTTTTTAATATACTGCACAAGATAAAATTGAGAATGTTCTTTAGAGTTTAAGACACAGAGGAACGGAATGGTGAGATGAGTTACTATATATAAAATATATATCTGCACACATATTGTATATATAAAATAATGTGTTTGGATGTCAGTTTCACATTTATTATTATTTTTATTCTTATTTTCATTTTTATTCATACTAATTGTTATTTTTATCTCCATCTTTGTTTACATTTCTGTCCCCCATATCCCCCCGTGTTATTGATTCAAAAAAACCGATTGGGGTTTTTTTAAAACTGATTATGTTTCTTTTAAAAATTGATTGCTGTCAATATTTTTAGTTCTCATTGTGGATTCTAATAGGTCCCATACAATTGGTGCTATATTTCATCAGTAGACATGTTTTTGTAGAATTTGAAATATATATATTTTTAATTATTTTTTTATTTTAATCATTACTTAATGTGTGATAATTTCAATGGATATTAACGCCCTTTTCCATTTAGGTCTGTTGAGTGGTTGATTTACTGTGATTGATAGTAAATTATTTATTTATTATTATGGTCACTATATACATTGATTTTTCAGCATTAGGCTTTAGTGTATGGTAAGGTTGCTTTTTAGGTTTGTTTTATAAAATGTTTTGTAAAATGTTTATAAAATGTCTTTTTAATTAATTAATTAATTGATTTACTATCTAACACAATCAACTTAAGTATTTAAGAGCCATTTGGTTTGAACATCATTGTAGTCTGAGGAAGTTCAAGCAGTGACTTGAACGAAAAACGCATCTGCGAGCGTTTTACACTACTGGCTTTGTCTTTTACCTTCCTGGTTTGATCCATTAAAATCAACAGTTTTTGCTTATTTGTACTAGTGTGCCTTTCATTTTGGTTACCGAAACTCCGTGTAGCTTCGGTGCTTCATTTTGGAAGTCTGCTTACTCAGGATATCTTTGTGGCACCACGTCTTGTTTTTGGTTAAGTTTTTGCTATTACTCTTGTTTTTGGTTCCTGGTTTATTCGTAGACGCGGTGCACACGTATCGGAGATGGCAGCCACACAGGAAGGGGAAACCCTTTCACAGGGAAACCTAACGCAACTGTTGGAGTTAATTAATAGCCGTTTGGATCGTTTGACAGAGAAGGTGGATCATGTTAATTTTACCACTCAGCAAGGACCGACTACGGGCACCAACACAATAAGGAGTCCTAAACAAATCCAGACCAGCCGGAACAATCAAACTCGGCCACAAGCCCGTGGGCATACTAGCGGAGGAATTACAACTGCTGAAACGTTTTTTAGCAGTAACTTCGACCCGAGGAAATGGCTTGACGACGAACTCAACATGGAAACCATGGACAACAGTGGTCTGGATAATAATAACACAGTAAGTGATACTAGTCTTACAGAGAAGCTAAAAACTTTTGACAGCAATTTATTCAAGATTAAGAAGAAACAACTTGAAATTAACTATTTAAACAAGTGTATCAAAGAAAAAATTGTTCCTAAGGGCCTAAGACTGTTTGTGTACCCGAACGGTTTAGAACCCGGATCGGATTTTCATAAAGAACTTACATGCTTATTTAACAACCATGGGTTAGCTTTACTCAAATGCATGGTTAAACACTATCAGGTTGAACTTGACAGTCTTGGCACCGAAGTAACAACACTTGAAAGGGAGATTAAAGGGGACTTAGATTTTCATAGATATGAGTTCGAGTTCAGTCGAACTCTATCTAGCATTGCACAACAGATGATTAAGTTAAAGGCAACAAAGATTAAAAAACTCAATAGGGACCTTAAAGCGTATGAAGAGGGAACAGCTTTCCCTAAGCCTGCCAGTACGACCATCCGACTAAGGCAGAATAACTTTACACATACAAAAAGGAGAACCCAATTTACAGGGTACCAAAGAAAGCAAAGTAACAACCGACAAGGGCACAACATAGATGAACACGTGGGTGTTGAAGAACACACTACGAGAGCGAGAGGCTCTAATGAATTTGACACCATGCCAGAAGTTTTTGAAGATGATGACTGGGCCACTGACGGCGAGCAACAACAGCAGCAAAAAAACTACAGGGGGGGGAGGGGGGCAACTTGGAAACCGAAACGACCAGCACCTCCTCAAGAAACGTTACAACACTCGGAGCAACAACCAACAGTGGGACTAAAATTAATTGAAGTTGTAACTAATGGGGATGCAGACTTTAAAATCTACAACTACACCGAATGTCATGTTGACAATACTTTGGTTGAATTATTTGCAAAAGGTTTAACCTTCGTACCTTCACAACCTTGTAATATTGTAAATTTACTAATAGACTTTAAAATGTTTGTTAGGAAGTTAAATCTCAACATGATTTTCGGTAATTCTGACCCCAATTTTTTAGCTGACCCACTACGTGTTCCGAGTAGTTTCAACCCACCCCTGAACAACTCACTATATTTATTTGAACAACTTTGTGAGTTGGAATTTAGGGAAATCATTTCCAGAACACACAGTAACCATCAATCCAATATTTCTAAGGACGAACGTGATTTACTGTCTATGTTCAGGAAATTACCGGTAAGAGTTATGAAACCGGACAAGGGAGGAGGGCTAGTAATAGTACACAATGTGGATTATACTAACATTATGTTAAGACTATTGGAGACAGACACCTATGAAGAAGTTAGTAAGAATCAGTACAACCAAGCATGTCACCATATTAGGTCACATATAAATGACCTCTTCATTGATGGTCTTACCACACGGGAACAAAACCAATACTTAACAATGTTGGCCCCTAGAATCCCAAGGGTTTTCGGTATTCCAAAGCTCCATAAAAACCTTGAAAATCCCCCCTTCCGCATGCTAGTTGATGCTCGCCAATCTATTACGTACTCAGCTGCTAAACTGACTGATTCAATTCTTAAAAGGTACGTTGAAAGGGAGGACCAAATTTTGAAAGATTCTTGGTCTTTCCTTGAATGTATACGAGAAACAACATTTGACTGTACCTACAACTTTTTAACAGTCGATGTATGTGACCTTTACTCTAGCATTCCCCAAGATGTGGGAATTGAGTGGGTTGTTGAATTTTTAGGATCAAAGGGGGCTTCTAGTGACCAATGCAACCTAGTGGAACAACTTCTGGACATCATCTTAAAAAACAATTTTGTCTCTTTTGAAGACAAGCTGTTCTTGCAAAAGATAGGCGTAGCCATGGGATCCCCAGTGGGGGCAAGCTTTGCCAATCTAGTCATGGCCCACTGGGAGACATCATACGTACTCAACAGCATTTGGAAACCAAAAATACACCTGTATAAGCGATATCTGGACGATATCTTTATTTTACTGAGGGGAGATGAGGCAGATGCAAGGGAGTTGGTAGGACTTTTCAATTCTACGACCAATTTTTTGAAGTTCACTATGAACTTTCAAACTAGGGATATCTGCTTCTTAGACATCCTCCTCAGTAAAAACCAAGAGCAATATATTTCACAAATATACAGGAAAAGTACGTTTTCAAACACATACTTACATTTCTCAAGCTCCCACCCCCACCACCAAAAGAAATCTGTAGTCAAGGGTCAGCTGGTGAGGGTAGCTAGGATGACAACACTTGAAGAAGATTTTACAAAGGAATGTGGGAACCTATATCAGATGTTTCGACACCGAGGGTACCCTAGGACATTTTTGGATAATATTTTTAGTGAGGTTATCTCAAAGAGAAAACACAGAGTATATGAAGCCATTTTGGGTGTCCAAAGTAGGATTGACAACTACGAGATTGACATTTCTCCCACTCAAAGTCCAAATACAACTAACAACATTGTAACTCCAGGAGTTAAGTCATCCAACAAACAAATTAACTACACCAATTCGTTTGTTTTCACTTTTTGCCCAGAAGCCAATGAGATTTCTAAGGTGGTGAGTAAATACTGGTTTTGTCTATGTTTGGAGAAAGATTTATCCACACTTTTGGGACCCAGACCAAAAATTACTTTCAAGAGGGGTAGTAATATGAAGGACCTCTTGGAAAGAAAGATTGAGGGATCCAACTTGAGGAAAGGGGGTACCCAAAAATGCGGGGCATGTAGGCAATGTACAAATATCAACACTTCTGACTCATTTACCATCAGACACAATAACTTTAAGGTTTGGAAACGTTACAATTGTAACAGCAAACGTGTGGTCTACTTGGCACAGTGCAAACTTTGCCCCGCATTTTACATAGGGAAGACTGACAGGCGGCTGAGGGAGAGATTATATGAACATGGCTACGCAATCAATAACAACAATAGTAAATCTTGAGCAACATTACATTTTTATATCCTAATTATCACAATTTTCTTCCACACTCTAAGATTCTCAAGTTTTACATTATATTAACTTGTTTCTTTTTTATATTACAAACAGGACAATATAAATAACCTGGAGACTGAAGCACGGACTAAAAGTGAGTGTATGCTTTATTAAAACACAAAACCAAATAATCGGCACTTCATCAGACCCAAAAAGTTAATAAAACTAGTAGATTTAAACACTAAGTAAATCGATCACATGTTAAAAACAGCCAATAAAATTCCATAAACATGCACAGCCGATCCATTCATTCATACCATTCATAGAAAATAACATCACTCAGCTTTAGTCCATGCTTCATTCTCTGGGTTATTTATATCGTCTTGTTTGTTATATCATTTTTCCTGGCTACCATTAGTCCTTTTTGGCAGAATTGTGTGTTGTTTGTTGTTCTTTTTTTATATTGTTCAAAAAAGAAATATTTTTATGGAAGAATATATGAAATTACATTACTAGATCCCACCAACAAACATAAAACCTCTCAAGACCAATATTATAGGCAGCAACTGTGTTTGTCTTGTTATTTGATGATAATACCACTGCTGGGCATCTTTTTTCATCTGCCCATTCACTATCTAATAATTAAGTACAATATTAATAAATTTATCCTCTCTTACAAGTCATCATTGGTCTCATTTTTGCCAGATATAAAGATCAGTCGACTGAATACCCAAATGATCTTGTTACAATCATCTTAATATTCCAGCTGTTATAACTCATCTGTGCAACCCCATATGTTGGCATAACCAATGTGGCTATACTATAATCTTTGTGAGCTAAGTGTTATCATCATTTTTGCGTTATATTTTACAGCATGAAAAATACCTTAACCAGTTTGAAAAGTTAATTGTTGAACTAAATACTTCTTATAAGTCACTTCAGCTATTAACAAATAAACTGGAAAACATATATTACCAACAACAAATATGCCTATTGGCTTCTGGGCTTTATAAATGTCAATACACTTCAGAAGAATATCCACCAGAGGTGTTAATTTTCACAATATTGTCCTCCCAAATGTTTCCCCTGTTGTACCACCTTGTTTCCCTACCCTACTCAAATCTGACTATGCTGCTATGATCTTTCCCGTGACATCCTGCTTTGCAGCTGCTAATAACTCCTCGGCATTCAAGAATTACTCCAAAACCAATTGATTACTATTTACTGGACTTATAATCATAAATGATATGGTTCACCAGAAAATCTTGTACATGAGACTGCTGCCTATGCCTCTAAAACAGAAGATTTACCCCCAGGACTGCTGTCTATGCCTCTGAAGCAAAAACTGCCCACCTGTTCTAGTAATTTCCAGAAGCAGCTGCAAAATGCTTTATTCCATGCATGGGTCCCCTCAGATTATCTATGCTATAATCCCAGTTATCTCTAGAGGTAATATATATATAATTATTGACCATAGGATAGATAAGGCCGCGGTGGTGCAGCGGTTAACGTTGTCACCTCACAGCAAGAGGTCTCCCATTCGATTCATGACTGGAGCACCTTCTGTGTCGAGTCTGCATGTCCTCCACATGGTCAAGTGACATTAAAGACATGCAGGTAGGTGCATGCGTGAATGGGAGTGCCTTCTTTGAAGGTTGGGCGTTGGGCTGGCAACTCGGCACTGTAAAAATCCATTGCCAATCATTAGCAGACTGGAGTTCTACTGAGACCACCCCTAACTGGGAAAAGCTGAAAGAGGATAGATAAGGCCAGTCTAACACCAGTTGGGATAGGTTAATTCAAGCACCAAAAGGGAAACTAGCTAGGCTCAAAATGACCTCCAAGTGCATCTAGCCTAGTGCGTACCTATAAACCTATGAATTGTACTACTTTTTAAACAGGTGTATTTAGGCATCTGAACCAATCTTATGTAAGCATAATGGCAAGCTCAGTACTAAATCCATATGTGGAACTACCCACTCAATTAAACTGTACATGAAAAAAAGGTTTTTAGCCATCTCTGAATAATGTCTACTTTGCATAGGTGAACTCGGCAGCCTCGCTTTTTACATGTATTTATATATTTATTTTTAAAGCAATATTTCTTTGCTCTAAAAAGTGAATAAATAAGTGAATAAATAAAGTACCTCACCTGAAAGAAAATGCACCTGCAACAAAGTGTGTGCTCTGGGGACATTCAAGTCATCTTACTTTAGTTTAAATGTTTCAAGGGCATGGGAAAAGAGACCTTGCAAAGTTAAAATGTGGATGAAAAGCCACCTGAAGGAGGTCTTTTTGTTGTTGTTTTTTTTTAATATACTGCACAAGATAAAATGATAAAATTGAGAATGTTCTTTAGAGTTTAAGACACAGAGGAACGGAATGGTGAGATGAGTTACTATTGCTATTTTAACTCTGTCAGGATCAACCAGATATTTTGCCACTATTTCTGGCTTTGTGTTTTGTATGAACAGTTGCGGTGACAGGAATGGTTTGGTGAGTGTTATTATTATTATTATTATTATTATTATTATTATTATTATTAATATTAATATTTAAATATTGCTGACAGTGATCAACCAAATATTTGCCAATATTTCTGGCTTTATGATTTCTGCAGTCATTTGAGATGAAAGGCATGGCTCTGTAATTGTTATTAGCAATAGTTTTACAATATTGCTGGCTGTGATCAACCAGATATTTTTTCACAATATATTTTGCTTTGTGATTTATGTGGACACTTCAGATAACAGGAATGGTGTGTGAGATAAGTGCTATTATTACTTTTACAACAATGCTGGACGTGATCAATCAGATATTTTGGCAATAATTCTCTGGCTTTGTGATTTGTGTGGAGTAACTTGGATTGGAATACTTTAATGCCTGGCAACTTGTTTGTATGTGCTGTAGAGGTGAAATATAACATCACATACCCATCAGACGTCATGGCTATAACTGCTGAGTGGGGGCTGGGGTTGGCTGGATGAAAGTTTGAACAGTTTAAACAGTCACTCTCTGACTTTGCAGGACTAGTGTGCATTTGTGAGAAGAAAGATGAATTTCTTAACTGGGCACCTGATATACACACAGGGTAGGTATAATTGCTGTGGTTGCCTTCTGTGATGGAAAATTACTAGCTGCCTGCTGCTGTTTGCTTATTATTTTGACTTTGCAGGATTCATGTGATTATGTGAAACAATGTGCAATATTTTGATGTGTGGGAAATGCTTGTTTGGAATAAAGGTGAAATACATTACACAGTCGTCTTTTATCACAATCAAATGTCTGAACTGTTCATAGAAGTGGTTATAACTGTTTGATGGGGGTTGTCTGGATAAATGTTATTGACCCTGTAGTCACTTGCTCAGTTTAATAGTTATCTCTCAAAAAAAAAAAAAAAAAAGGATAACTTCATCACAGAATACCAAGACCTAGGATTTCTGAGGGCTTGTGGCCTCCACACACATCAAGGAGGTATAAGTAGATTTTGACATGGGTTTATAATCCTTTCTGCCCTGAACCCATTCTAGTATAAATGAGTCCTTCTCATAGGTATACTGAGAAGGTTGCTGTACTTGAGCGTGTGTTGGGGGGATGGGGATGATGTAATTATTTCTTTAACATTCCTCCCAAACCTCAGAAGTCACTATATGTTATGTTTGGCTGGGAACAGTGTGGTCATTATTTCTTTAACATTCCACACAAACATCAGATGAGTGCATGGAGATCACTGTAGCCTGTTGTATTGCCTAATGAGCAGGATTCAAAATAATTCAATTCACACTAAAGAAATTATTTAGTAACAAACTTTATTTCTGTCACAGAAAACTAAATAAACTCTATGTAACCGAACAGCAAATCACACTAAAACAGAAAACTAAGTAAACTATTTAACTAAAATAGGAAATTAGACAATACATTTAAAGAAAAAGGTATACATCACCGATAAAGAGAAAGCTTCAGCCTATCTTGAGTCTTGACTGGGAAGCCCCGTTGCAGTCAGGCAGGAGTCTTCATTGGGAAAACAGTCCTGGGCAGTGCGTCCATGCCACAGGTGAGGCTTCAGCCTGAGTGCAGGTAGCCCCAGCTATATATCAGTACTTTCCCAGTGTAGGATGGATCTTGCTAGATCATTCTGTGGTGTTGTCCACCCACCCCAGAAGGAACAGCAATTCCTGCCAAATACAATGATTTTGTAATTTTCAAGTGTTACACTGGAATATTCCAATGACTTTGCAAATTTTAGTACTTTACTAGAATATCCCAGCACACACACACATACAAGACATATTTCGTAATCAAATGTAGTGACTTTGCTGGAATCACTGAACTGTTCTGGAACACACCATCATCTCTCATGCCTGCTGACACTTCCAGAATATAGCATTACTTCATACGTCAAGGAAGAGATAAAGAAAATAAAGAGAATGTCGAGATATAGTGAGGCAACCGTCAAATAATCACACTCACTCAATGTACGCCTCTTCCGTATCACATTCGTATCACACCTGTATAGGAGCCTGTCTAGAAGTAACAAGTTGGAGCATTATTGTAATTATTTTGGTTTTCATTTTCCTTTTAATCAAACATCTAATGCACATATAGGTGGCCATCTTTTCTGGGAGAGTAAATAAGCATGCTGTATATATATATATATATATATATATATATATATATATATATATATATATATAGACCTGGCAGGAAATATGTTATAATCTATTTTTTTTTTTGTTTTGTACCAGTCTGACATCAGAATGGTCTACAGGAGGTAGCTGGCTTCTTTTGGGGGTAGGGAGTAAGGAGGCATGCTGTATATAAAATGATATTTAAAACAGCATAAATAT
>NC_056740.1:62527564-62535064 GCF_019279795.1 Protopterus annectens | reverse complement strand
AGTACTCACAAATAAGTCAATAAAAGAAAATTTCTCATAATTCCACTATATAAAAGTGGAAATACTACAGACATGTTCAGCTGTTGCCCTAGAGCCATTCTATCACCACTAGCTAAAATCCTTGAAAAATATATCCACAAACAAATACTACAACATCTCATCACCAACAAACTACTGTCATCAGTTCAGTCCAATTATCATCCAGGCTTTAACATGGAGATTCTTATCATCTTTCTTAGGCACTATCAATAAGCAGCGAAACAAGGGAAAATACTAGCCTCGATCTCTTTCTCAGTTTCTCAAAGGCCTTTGACATTGTATCTCAGTATAGGCCTTAGTAAACAAACAGTGTCCTGGTGTAAACATTACTTAGCAGTTAGATCTCAGACTGTACTGTCCCAGTAAGCGACCCTCAGGAATGCGTCCAAGATGCTGAATTCATAAAAGTTACTGTTACGTGTACATGAGGTATACACCTTACTGTAAGTGTTTTGAATTCAGAGACAGATCCACAGTAGTGTTACTGTATGAAGACATGCAGCACCATGGTGGTCGGTCTCCATGATCATGCTGTATTATTAATGAGGTAGTCTGGAGGAAAGTCATATGTTAATTGGATGTGCTCTCCCAGAGGAACTGACTGTGGTCACCTATTTACCCAGCTGAGTGATTCAGGGAATTTCATAGCTGTATAGATTTGTACAATCACTCTAGGCTGCTCATGGTGATGAAGAGTTGCAAAAGGCCATGTTCGCCTATCAAGGTAGAGGTAAGAGTTTGGGAGTTTAGTTGCCTAGATGTGTGAACAAATGTATGTGAGGGGCTGCATATGTGAGTGTATATGTGAGTGTGTGTCTACCTGAGAGGCAGCAGTAGGGGGATTAGTAAGGGGGTAGATTAGGTGTGTGTGTGTGTGTGTGTGTGTGTGTGTGTGTGTGTGTGTGTGTGTGTGTGTGTGTGTGTGTGTGTGTGTGTGTATATTTGTGTGCATGTATGTGTGTGTATGTGTGTGACAAGGTAGGAAGGGATGGCTGACATACTCCCATACACTCCTAGACTAACGATCAAAGCCTGGAGCAATGGGTCAGGGGGACTACTTGCCACCAGGACAAGGCAACTGCATTGGTCATAGGACCATTAGCCTCCAGGTATAACTAAATATGTGAGTCAGAGGAAACACTATACACCATGGAGGACTCTTCCTTTTGTGCCTTAACAGCACTTACACATAACATTGGTCAGGAGGAACACTGGGCACCAAGGATAACCACTAATGCTGTTGCAGCATTTATATGTAATGAGGATTGAGGAAACACTAAACACCAGGCATATGGGACACAGCATGCCTTAAAGGTGTTTAATTACAAAAAATAATTAAAACATGGTGCAAGTAACCACTAGACACCAGAGATAATAGTTTAATAGTGTGCTTTAAAGGCAGTAAAAGGGACTAAACCTCTGAACCCTTGCTGCAGTAAATCTCATACTAATCCACTATACTAACAGAGATGTTAATGCACCAAGGGTTGTTACACAAATACTGAGGATCTTGGGCATCATACAATGTCTGAAACAGTTCATGGCATACAAGGGGTGGGGCAGGGAACAGCAGACATACCTCTAAACATTGTAGCTCAAGAGAGCATGACATAGGGACTGATTTAAGTTATTCCTCCCACAAACCTAGAAAGTTCTTAGCCTAAAAGCATTTGCACTACCCTGGATTTATTGAATGATACAAAGTGTGAAACTCTAATGTCTACCATTAATGATTGAGTGAAATCATCCGTGATTTACGAGGGCAGGATAAAGGCGACATCAGGGACATATTGACAACACAGGGACAGGTATGGGGTACATGGTGAGCGTGTGTGTGTGTGTGTGTGTGTGTGTGCGTGTGTGTGTGTGTGTGTGTGTGTGTGTGTGTGTGTGTGTGTGTGTGTGTGTGTGTGTGTGTGTGTGTGTGTGTGTGTGTGTGTGTGCGTGTGCATGTGTGTGCGTGTGTGTGCATGTGTGTGTGTGTATGTCTTGTGTGTGTGTGTGTGTGTGTGTGTGTGTGTCTGTGTGTGTTTAATGCATGCATTGTGTGTTGTAGAGTGAATGAGGGGTTGTTTGTGATAGCAGGATGCAGCTGCCACTGTTATTTACTGTAGGATGTTCTGATATGCAGTCATGGTAAATGACAGCAATTCAAATATGTGCCAGTTAGCCAATAATGAGGTCATTCTTCAATGTGGCTAATGTGTCTCTGAATCACAAAATACCACATCAGGAACAGAGCTTTTTTTTAAGAAACCCTTGAAGAGAGTGATAGGTTTCTGTATGAATCCTCAAGTAGGTCTTTTAATTTTTAATATATATACACCAATGACATATGTAAAGTAGAAAATGTGTACAGCAGTACAATATGCTGATGATTCCACTGTCATCTTTGTAGCCAACTTTGAATCAACTAGAAGAATTTACACAACAAACTTTACATACTGTTGAACAATGGATAACTGACTCAAACTTTCTGCTAAATGGTGAAAAAAATACTTCTTTTTGGGCCTGACTCCAGTCACACAGAAAGCCCTGATTTTCATATCACATCACAATAGCTCTTTACAATAAAAAAATGACACACACATACTAAACTATTGAGTCTAATCATAGATGATAAATTGAAATTTGATTTATGGCATGCAGTATGTTACCTCCAAAATCATTAAAAAATTAGGACTGTTGTAAGTTAATACTAGGCTATCGGTCTACAGAATTTTACAAGCCTAGTCAATAACTGGAAGTCAGAATCAAACCCTGTACTTTGAATCTGTGATGTAATGACCTTAACCATTATGCCAACCCACCCCATATAAATCATAAAGGACTCATGCTCCACTCTCAAGCCCTTTATTGTTGTTGTAAATGCTAACCTAACAGCCTAGACAATAATCAGAGATCAGAATCACACCTTGTACCTTGTGTTTGTGAGGTAAAGAGCTTAACCATTATGCCTTTCCTACATATACACACCTAAATGTGTCCTAACTAAGCAAAGTAGGCTAGCAACGGCTAGAAACTGGCTCCTTTCAAATCTCCCTTATGTATCTCCTATCTAACATTAATAAATCCCACTTACATAAACTAGAACAGTCTTACAAATAAGATAGGTAAATTTGCTGCCAATTTTTCAAATGCTTCACATCATTGCTTGGAAACAAATAATTGTTTTGAACAAAAATACATTCACCTGCTCTCAGTTTTGGTAACTATTTGCATCCAGTAGGAATACCAAGACCATGTAACACAATTCACTTAATATTAGATCTATATCTAAAACAATGTCATTTCAAAGACTACTAAAGAAATATCCAACAGTTTCTTGAATCTCTGCATATGATAACTGCAGATCTCTCATTAATCAACTACATAACTTGATCATCTCCCTCAACTTTAACATTTTTGTAGGTTATTTTGACGTATACTTACATTCACCTGAATTTGCTTGCCAAATTCCTTTGACGGACTTCTATGTGCTTATAGATAGATAGATAGATAGATAGATAGATAGATAGATAGATAGATAGATAGATAGAAATATATGGGTCTATGTCAGTTGACTGAGCTTTCGGAAACTCAAAATTCATATGGTTGAGACCATATGATCGAGTTTCTGAAAACTTGAACATCAAAAAATAAATCTTCTTTTTTTTACATTTTTGCAGCACCCCTGCCAATTATATATACAAACTCCGAGATCGTACTACAGTGAGGAAAAGGGTAAATTTCCTGATTCACACTGTACTGCAATCTCCATTCAAAAGCTTCAGGTTTTCAAAAATGTGATAATTTCATCTCGACCATAATATGAATTTCGAGTTTTTGAAAACTCGATCAACTGACAGGCACCATATATATATATATATATATATATATATATATATATATATATATATATATATATATATATATATATGTCTATATGGATCCTTTTCAGAAGCTTCAGAAGTTTCAAAACTTTTCAACAGCTAAGACCGTAAGAGCAAAGTTTTGAAACTTTGAATGTTATAAATGGAGATCACTGTACAGCGCAGAACATAATACTTACCATTTTCCTCACTGCAGTGTGATCTCAGAGTTGGTATATTTATTTAGCAGGGGTATGGGGGGTGCAGGGGGCTTGTCCCCCTGCAAAAATGTAAAAAAAAAATTTGTTTTTATTTATTTATTTATTTATTTTATTTTATTTAATTTTCGAAGTTTCAAAACTTCGATCTTCTGGTCTTGGACATTTGAAATTTTAAGTTTTGAAACTTCGAGCTTTAGAAGTAGATCCATATATATATATATATATATATATATATATATATATATATATATATATATATACACACACACACACATATATATATATATATATATATATATATATATATATATACATATGTGTGTGTAAGTTTTATACAGTTTTTTTTTTTTTGAAAATGTCTATTGTTGCTGATATTGTCAAGTGCTTTGTTGCACACTCAATATTGTAGAGGTTTATTCCCCAGAACTCTGTTGAGTTTAGTCTTATCCTGGTTATCAAGTGGAAATAAATAAATAAATAAATGAAGACAAGTTTCTGGCAAAGCATCACGTGCTCTTCAACGTTTCACCAAAACTATGGTGTTTAGGGAGTTTTCTGATTCAGCAATACAAGCTTATGCTTACACCTTAAAAGAATTTGAATATTTCAGCTATTACCAAAAACTAAGCTGCTATTTTGTTTTGTAAACAATCAGATATTGCTGCAAGTTTCTGTTACTGATTTTGCTAGTGGCATTAAATTGCGAAGAAAGTTTTAACTATGTTTAAACAACAAAAACAGGTACTCTTTTTATGATCTGCCACAGAATAATCTTCTAAATGTTTCATTGATAGAATAAAAAACAGACTACAGATGACCTATGCAGTTACTTCATATAATTAAAAAAATGAATAGATGCAAAATCTTCCATTAAATGCCACTGTATTCCATATCAAAACTCTCGCCAGTAATAAGCACATTTATCCTTAGGATGAACTTTATCAGACTCATAAAATTATTGAGATACTAGAACTCTTATCAAGTCAATATATCACCTGATATGAGGAATTGTTCTTTATAGTAATACTGAGAGTTGTAACTGATGAGTCTCAGAATTACCAAAAAAAAAAGAAAGCTGCAAAGTTATTTTTTGCAAGGGACAAATCCCCCTGCACAACCCAATGTAGAAGTGTAGCAGCCTCACACCCCTGCTATTTATATATACTAACTCCAAGACTGCCACACTTTGGAGAAAAAGGAATACTTCGAGACATAGGGATCTCAACTTACTAAGTATTCATTTTAATACAGTGCGTTTCATTATTCTGGGACATGCACTACCAAGTCTTAGAGTTACAAACAATACAATAGGAACATTAAATTGCTGTGCCATCACTATCTATTGCATTCTGGCATTCACTCATTTAGAAATAAAAACATCACTCAAATTTGCAGGAAAACTGTCTTACACTTGCTTTATTCTTGAATAAAAGACACAAATGCACCATACGAATACTAGAAAACATGAATCAGGACACAATTAAAACTCCAAACACTGTGGTATATGTTAAGCGTTTTCAAATACACCATAATTATAGGGTACGATGACATTAAGGAAGCTTGTTAACCCTTAGCAAATGAAAATAATACTCCCACCCCTGGCTGTTTCATCATTCCCTTTACATCAGCCCCATGCTTGCCTAGTTCATTCACCTGCTAAGGTTCTCCCCTGCTCACTCATGCATTGATAACTCCCACTTAGCATTTCCTATGAATTTATGTTTTACTTTTACTAGCCTTTATGCCTACATAATTTTATCTCCATGCAACAAACTAGTAATGCCTACTCTATTTGTTTCTTGACCTTGCTTTCTGAGTCAAGGAAAGTTATGGATGTTACCCCATTTGGAGGAATTTTGCTCCAGAAGCAATGAGTTATACAGGAAGTATTACAAGGAGCTTCAAATGAAATTATGTAAAATATTTTATTTGAAAAGGGTAATATAATCACTGATTGCTTCACTGAGTTTCACCTGGGGACATTACGCCTGTTTTAGGTAGAAAGAAGAGTGCTTATTCGTTTGTATAAATACATTAATTTGCATCACTGAGACCGGACTTGGATCACATTAGCTTTAAGAGAATCATGGATTGCTCTGATTCACTTTATTGTTCTTTTGTTATTCATTGTCTGGCTGCTAACTCATTTTCCTTTTCACTGCATTCAACAGTGAAATGTGATATTTCTTTCAGATACTGGTCTAGGTTCATTCTTCTATCTTTTCTCATCCCAAAGTTGCACCTGCAAAAAGCTATCAAAGTACAATTTTCCCATTACAGATTTCTAACAAATAAACTAACTGATAAAAAGACTATACTGATTTACTGGGCAGCTCTGGCAGATCAAAACCACAACAGCAAAAATAATCATATATGTTTATGTTATTGTTTCAAAAAATGTACTTTTGTTTTCCACTTGATTCTTGACAGCCCAAATAGGAAACAGCTGAATGACCTTGTAGGAAATTATTAGTAATCACTAATCTCATTTTTCTCTCATGTACGCCTTGTACACTGTTTACTTTTTATAGACTGGGAGAGTTTTAGACAGTTTGAATTAATTGCCTAGCAGAATGTCAGAAGAGAAGAGATAATTAGATACTGAGTGAGAATTCTGTCACGCAGAAGCACAGGGTTTTCATTCCCTGCTGAAAATCAGTCACATCACCCTGGAGATTAACTCCTCAAGCTGTTTCCCTTTCTTCATGATGGTGCATTTTTCTTCATAGCAGAACAAGTGTGAATGCAGCATTTTCCTTACATGTATGTCAGAGCCTGCTGTGCCCCCCAATAAGTCATCTTCTAGTTGCCATATCTCTGCTCTCCTAGGACAATCATCCCCTACATTGTGTAGACATCCTGAGCCAGTTCAAACTTGCACAGCCTTGTTAGACAGCTTGTAAAAAAGTTGTACACTTGGAAATATCATGCATTCTTACATCACAATCACGTGACTGAAGAAATAATGTTATTAACTCCGACATACTTGTTCATTATTTATTACAGCAGAATGCAGGCACATTCCTTTCTATATGTGATTTATACTATGTAAATAAAATCAGTAGTGAGTGGACTTAGTTTAAAACCACTGACTTTGCTTAAAATAACCTTATCCAGAAACAGTCTGATAAAGTTCTCATATCATGACCTTTTTTGTCCTTGCAGTTATCAAAATTCTCTGTTAATAACTTCATGGAGAGGTTAGCATCACAATGCATTCACACTTGAGAAAGCACATCCCAAAGCAGGTACAAATTAAGATGACAACTTTATACACCGCAGGCCGCGAAAATTACAGAGTAACCAGCAACGACAGTCAAGAATAGTAACTGAAACAATTATCATGTATACCACAATTACCGAATGAGAATACCAATTTAATACAAACT